>NC_133344.1:32286887-32341887 GCF_030506205.2 Paramisgurnus dabryanus
GATAGATAGATAGACTGGATGGATGGATGGATGGATGGACTGGATAATAGATAGATAGATAGATAGATAGATAGATAGATAGATAGATAGATAGATAGATAGATAGATAGATAGATAGATAGATAGATAGATAGATAGATAGATAGATAGATAGATAGAGAAAGACTGATATTGAGAGGAAGCACAGGAAGCAGTGTTGTGCGAGAGGAGAATTTCAATGGCACTCCAATCATGCAGCCCAGGCTCGTTAGCCCGGAGAACATTTGCATAGAGTCTCAGTGAATTCATTTGGCTTTACCCAGAGAAGATGGCTTCCTCTCTACACGCTTACTTATGCAGCAAACCCCACACTGCGCTATTCACGCACCGCACGCATGAACACACTGTCGTTTTGTCATTCTAGCAAATATGTTATGAATGTTTGTGCGTAATATTTCCATGAATCTGTAAGATTGTTATGATCGATCTAAATTTAGAGCTTTATTATACCAGTGAAAGAATAACTGCAAACACACGGAAATAAATTATATATCACAATATCCGCTTGATCAACAGATTAGCACTGCTGTTAACTGAGAAAAATACTGGTAAATCTGTCTGTGTGTGTGTGTGTGTGTGTGTGTGTACCTGGTAATTATCACGTTGTGGGGACCAATTGTCCCCATAAAGATAGGAATACCAGAATTTTTGTGACCTTGTGGGGACATTTTGAGCTCCCCATGAGGAAACAAGCTTATAAATCAAACAAAATGATGTTTCTTGAAAACGTGAAGTAGCAGAAAGTTGTCTGTGATGGTTGGGGTTAGGGTTTGGGTTAGGGCAAGGGAATAGAATATACAGTTTGTACGGAATAAAATGCATTACGTCTATGGAATGTCCCCACAAAACTTGGAAACCAGAATGTGTGTGTGTGTGTGTGCATTATGTATGCATGATAGTGTGAAAAGCCATAACAAATCTAAAAGACAAATAGTCCTTTTAACATCACAATACGATGCTGAAGTGTGACTATGGTAAGCATTATTTTATTTTAGGACTGGCAATTAAAAATAAAATGAAAATGCAATAAAATAAACACAATTAATCATTGCACTTGATGTAAAATGTAAATTCTATGGCATTTTTTTTATTACACGTGAATATGTAACAAAATGTCATGCCATAATGTACAGACATGTTGCTTTGAAATTGACACTGTCATTTAAAACTGCTAAAACAGCATGGCACATTGCAGCAACTAAAGCCATCTGCATCTTACTTCTTGTAATATTGTATAATTTTATTCTGTATAATTGTTTAATTTTAGAATTTAAATTAAATGAAACCTTTATTGTCCTTAGCTATGTTTCCATCCAAAGTTGCATATTAAACGTATGCACATATTTAAAATATCACATTAAACATTTGCAAATAAAGCAGCACTGCTTTCCTCCTTCTTTCCAATGCGCTTTATGACGTGGCATTCTGAAAAGTTGAAGCATTTTCAACTGGCTGCGGTGCAGATCGTTGCAACTTTGTCGCTCTCTGTTGGAGCGCACTTACCTCTACATGTCTACATTCAAAATAACGTATTTTCATGCGCAAAGTCTTGTAAAATAATATTACTGAACCATTGACAGTACCTATTTATTCTAAAACCACATTTTAGATGTTGTGCAATGAGTTCTGTAAGAGGGTTAATCCAATTATGCCGTTAAATGTGCAAAGTCAAGGAATTTTTTTATGCGTATCTAAAGGGGATCGCACACCGGCCGCGCCGCTCAGCACCGCGCCATTCTAAATCAACTGAACACATTGTTTTCTATGAGTATACGCACACCGGCGCCACCAGGTGGCGCCTGTCTGCGCCGCCCAGCTGTGACTCATGAAGTTGTTCAAATCCCTGTCGCGCCACACAGCGCCACTCATATAGTTTAACATTAAATAACATCATATTTGTCCCACATCATTAATGATTAACATTGGCTGCTAACGTATATTTTACATTTTGAAGTAGACGCTATCTGACGAAGCTCGCGCTATTTAATGTGCACTTCCGGTTTACAATACCTCCGAGTTCTCCTAGGCGCGACGCGGCGCTGAGCTGCGTGCCGGTGTGCGATCCCCTTAAGGATTTCTTCAGTTAAAGTGTTTCCATCGTAGTTTATGAACATGTTTTCTTATCGGATAAGAATTTTTTCTGCCTCATTGGAGCATTTTAAAAATGTATGAGCATATTGCATAATTATGCAATACACCAAAATGCTCATAAAAATATGTGGATGGTAAATAGCTATTGTAGCCTATAGACGGTTTCATCGGACGCACGTGCGGTAACGCGATACGCATCTGGTCCGAACTTTACTTCCGGTTTCAGTTTTTTAATGGTCTGACTAGTTGCTAAACTGAACTCTTGAACAAATACCTCGTCGAAAATAACAAATGTTTTGGTTTCCTAGGTAATCTACATGTTGTTTATTTTGCTTGTTATATAAATAAACTATGTTTAAAGTACTTTGTTCATATTTATTCTTAGTTTACCGGAAGTTACTTGTTGACTAGAAAGCCGCTTGTTTATCTTGGTACTGGTGAAACCGCCTATAGCTCTGCATACAGCGAAACTAGGAGCATTGCTTCTGTTTGAGTCTAGACAAACTTGTAACAATAGGGGGAAAAACTATACACCTAAGTAAATCTAAATGGAGTTTTATAAGGTTTTTTTGTTTAAATCTTAAGCAACTTTAAGCAAGTTTTAGTCTTAATTATTTATTAATTTATTCTTAACACCATTGTAGCATCTATATCTACCGTATTTTCCAGACTATAAGTCACACTTTTTTTCATAGTTTGGCTGGTCCTGCGACTTATATGTCAAAATTAATTCATACTGACTAACATAAACCAAAAGAAAACATTACTGTCTACAGCCATGAGAGGGCGCTATATGTTGCTCCTGTAGCCTACCCCTGAAAAAAAAACTGTTAACTAAAACATTAACTTACATACAACGGAGAAAGACTTAACTAACAAAATGCCCCCCAACAGAATAATAATTTTCTAAATAAGTGCCACTTATATATGTTTTTTTCCTCTTCATGACACATTTTTTGACTGATGCAACTTATACTCCGGAGCGACTTATAGCCCAGAAAATACGGTAATTTTATGGCCAGAATCTACACACAAGTTGATCTATACTCACATTGGGGGAAGGGCAATAGATGTTTTGGACTGTGCGTCTGATTTGTTTTTTATCAGACTCTTCATGGACAAAGCTGTTTTTCTGATTGGCTTAGGCCGGGATTAAGTGCATTTGAAGTGAAAGTATTTGATGAATGTATAATACGTGCCAAATTAATATCATTATCTCATTTCTGATGAAAGTTGCATTTAACGGCTCTTGCATCTAAGCTCCTCTATGCATGTCGTCATACATCCCTCAATAAAAGCTTTCATTTCAAGGTTTTTAATTGACATTGAAATAGATTAATAATTTGATTAAAATTTAAATAACATGACAGCCCTAATTATTAACAACAAAACCATTTTTAAGTCCTATTGTCTCTCTCTGTCTTTGTCTTTCTGGAGGTATGATTGACTACTGGTGGGGGAGATGACTTCTCAATGCGTCATTAATGGCTAATCAATGCCCTCTGTGTTATATAGTGAGCGTCCTGGGACTCCCACAAGTCTTTAATCTGGACATCATCTCACTGGCCTCCAAGAATGCCTGCACACACACACACACACACACAAACACACGCACACACACACTTATGCATTCACAGCAGATCAATGTTTCAGAGAATAGTGGAGTCAGTATCTGTAATGCATTTTGCACTTGCTTTATAGCTGCGTAATTTGCAATTTGTGCATCGCTGCTTTCCAAAACAATGACACTTTGTCTAGTAACAATTTAAAGGGTGTAGTTTACCCAAAACTAAAAGTCCTGCCATTAGTTACTCACCCTTATGTTGTTTTATACGGTATATGGAGCACAAAAGATGCAATTTTGAGGAATCTTTATATATATATATATATATATATATATATATATATATATATATATATATATATAAAATGGGCATATATATATTTTAACCATCCCCGTAAGATCTGTATGATAGATTTTGTATAGGGCATACTTTTCTTGTGTCCAGTAGGTATCAGCACAGCTCCATATCTGTTTCATAAAAGTGTCTACTAACCTGTTTTCCCTCTGAGTGTAGTTATTTATGAGTTAAGTGCGAGTTTGTGTGTGAGTAAATAACGTGTTTGTAGCTCTCTTGACTTCCACCTCCTCAGGCTCTCCCTTCCTTCCACTCGATATTCACCCTTTGTTTCTGGCTCTTCACAGCATTTCAGGCGCACCTGACCCCCCTCTCCTGTTCACGATCGTTATTTTTCTTCTCTAGCTCATCTAACTAGCTTCCCCATCCATCTATCTCCTCTCTCTCATCCCTTTTACCTGCTCTTTTTCTCTCTCTCCATCTCTCAATGCTCCTGCTGAAGTACCAGACTATATGTTTTTTTTTGTGGCCAACTGCTTTGTCGGGTGTCCACATGGTCTTCACCAGTTAAAAGGTTAAAAACTAAAATATTGACTTTGACATTTTTTAACTTATACTTAGTTTTTGTTTGGCTTAGCTTATTTTGTTAGTTTTCTGTTTGTCGCATTGCTTTAGTTATGGTGCTTTTGTTTAAAGTTACATGTGGTAGATTTTTGTACATTTATTTTTGTTAATTTGTTTCCTTGTATAGACGGTTTCAGCTGTAACAACATAAACAAGCGGCTTTCGTGGAAAACACTTAACTTCCGGTAAACTCTGCTAAGAATAAATAACAACAAAATCATTTTAAAGTAATTTATTTATATAACAAGCAACATGAACAACCAAAATGCGTAGAAGAACATTGTTAAGTGCAAAGAAAAGCAGTCATTTGGATCTTGTATACATTTTAGTGAAAAACCAGCTTAGCCGTGATACAAATTGAGACCACCACAACCCCCCTGTCCCCAACTCTTCACACAAACACATCTCTTCTACAGTCACCATATCTTCATCACAAGGCCCAGGGCACCCAAGCATGACCAACAGCTATGCACGACAAATATATGCATGTGTACGCTGACTGGTATGAAGTTAGTCTTGTTCTTGATGCATTTGTTGAACAGCTCAGGGTCTTGCATATAGCATTCAAACATGCACGATGTATGGTTACGTTTTAGCACACATGCTTATGCATGTGCTTCTGTTCATTTTTAGTCTGACACTTCTGTAGTGAAGTATTTATTGTTGTTTTTCTCTTCTTAAGCTTATTTTTTATCCACCCTCTTATTGTAATTCTTTTTATTTTTCTGTCTCGCCTCCTGCGATGAATAGTTCTCCAAAAAATGAAAATTCGCATGTCATCATGTCTTTTCAAACCCAATTTCTTTCATTCTGTGCCGATCACGCTTTTCCAAGCAATTACAGTTAATAATACGGTAAAAAGTAAACTCCGCACTATTATGCTTCTTTTAAGTGAAAGTCGGGTCGTTGTAAACAAAGTGAGCAATTGAATCTTGTTCATACAAGGCCGTTGTGTACAGACCATGTTCTCAACCAATTTTGTTGTTTTATGTACACCTGAGTGGGACGTCCTTGTGGTTCATTTTCAATCATGAAGTAATGTAAGATTTTTGCTAGGATTTTTGCTCTTATTCATCCAAGGATTATCAAACAGAATCAACTGAATACACACCTTTTCCACTTTTACCTAACTAACTTAGTCATACTTGTAAACATGGATGTGGTAAATGCTCTCTCATACTGTATGTAAGTCGCTTTGGATAAAAGTGTCTGCTGAATAAATAAATGCAAAGACTGCAAAGCAATGACTCCTTATGTATTTAAATTCAATTCTAGAAGTTCGATTTGGCCGAATTCCACCTGGGGAGGCAGTAGACAATTGAAATAAATTAGATGTACTAAAATTAATTAACGAAAGGACAAAATGACCATAAAAAAATAATTAAAATAACATGTCAGTGATCCATAGCCAATGTGGGATGCTTCAAACAAGTGCATGTGAGACGAAAGCACCCCTGGACCTATTATATTATTCACTTCAAGCGTTCAGCCCAACGAGTCAGTATATGGATTTGTTCGCTTCAAAGATTTGTTCAAAGCATTCGAACGAATGGATGAAATGCCTCTACAGCACTATTACTCCTCTTTAACGTTACACATTGTGCTTTTTCTCTTTTCCCTTACATTCTCCCTCTTACTCGCCGAATGACAAGAGATTAACTTGTTCATCTGAAAAGAAAAACATCCCTTCATGGGGTTTTTGCATCTCTGTCTCAATGTCCTTCTTTCCTTTGCTTCCGTCTGTCTTTCTGACATTCTGTTTAGAGGTTATGTTAGTTTATTTCTCATGTTTATTTATATAGTATGTAAGCAAGGGGTGGAGATGATTTACAGTAGGTGTATGTGATGTCAGATTTGTGGAAGATCATGTACCTGTGTCAGAAATAGGGTTGCAAAGCTCTGGAAATTTGGAAATATTCTTATTTGGAAACTTAAGGAATTAAAGAAAATTATTTGTAAATTTGGGGTCATTTATACAAACTGTATCACATACAAACATTGGCCTCCTTATTTTTCATGGAATGTTTTCAAAATTCCCTGTATTTTGCATCTCTAGTTAGAAAGGGTTCTCTTTGCAGCAATGCCATTGTTGGTTCTCCAAAGAACCTTTTATGTCAGATGTTCTTTACCATATATTCCGCATTTACCATATATTCCCATTTAATTTTCATGGAATGTTTCCAAAATTCCCCATATTTTGCAACTCTAGTTAGAAAGGGTTCTCTTTGCAGCAATGCCATTGTTGGTTCTTCAAAGAACCTTTTATGTCAAATGTTCTTTACCATATATCCCACAATTACCATATATTCCCATTTAATTTTCATGGAATGTTTCCAAAATTCCCCAGATTTTCCAACCCTAGTTAGAAAGGGTTCTTGACAGCAATGCCATTGTTGTTTCTCTAACGAACCTTTTATGTCAGATGTTCTTTACCATATATTCTGCAATTGCCTTATATTGCCATTTAATTTTCATGGAATGTTTACAAAATTCCCAGAATTTTTCAACCCTACTTAGAAAGGGTTCTTTGCAGCAATGCCATTATTGGTTCTGCAAAGAATCTTTTATGTCAGATGTTCTTTACACAATATATTCCACAATTACCTTATTTTCCATTTAATTTTCATGGAATGTTTTCATAATTCCCAGAATTTTTCAACCCTACTTAGAAAGGGTTATTTGCAGCAATGCCATTATTGGTTCTGCAAAGAATCTTTTATGTCAGATGTTCTTTACACAATATATTCCACAATTACCTTATATTTCCATTTAATTTTCATGGAATGTTTTCATAATTCCCAGAATTTTGAAACCCTAGTTAGAAAGGGTTCTTTGCAGCAATGCCATTGTTGGTTCTTCAAAGAACCTTTTATGTCAAAGGTTATTTACCATATATCACACAATTACCATATATTCCTATTTAATTTTAATGGAATGTTTCCAAAATTCCCAGAATTTTGCAACCCTAGTTAGAAAGGGTTCTTTGCAGCAATGCCACTGTAGGTTCTCCAAAGAACCTGTAAATGTCAAAATGTTCTCTACCATATATTCCACAATTGCCATATATTCCCATTTAATTTTCATGGAATGTGTCCAAAATTCCCAGAATTTTGCAACCCTAGTTAGAAAGGGTTCTTTGCAGCAATGCCATTGCTTGTTCTCCAATGAGCCTTTTATGTCAAATCTTTTTACCACATATTCTGCAATTATCATATATTTCCATTTAATTTTCATGGAATGTTTCCTATATTCCTGGACTGGACCTCAGACAGAGGTCAGATTTTCCAAGATCCAAACGTCTACAGTCAGAAGTCAGTGATCCCAATATAAGCTCAAACCTTTCCTTTTTAAATGTTTAAACTTCTGAGTTGATACCTAAATTAAGCATACGAATGATAATGACCTCTGAGCAATAAAAATCTATCTCAGATCTGTTTATATGGAGAAATGTACATGCAGATTATAGCATGAATGAATCGTATGCGTGTAGGTGGAGGCACGCAGAGATACAAGTGTAAATTTATCCAGTTGAGTTTCATTTCCTGACCTGGTCCACGTCTGCTCATTGATATGGGTTCTTTCTCTCTCAGTGTGTATGTCTTTCCATTGATTCCTCATTTTCTCTTGGTTTCAGCTTGAGAATGAGTTTTATTGATGCGACAAGAGTTCATGCTTGGAGATCCTTAAGTTTTACCTATCCTGTTTCTCTGTCTTCATCTTCATCCATCTCCTCATCTCTCCATTACTTTTGTCTTTCTCATCCACTCATCTTCTTTCTGAGTCCCTTTGGCCTGTTCCAGTGCTCCAAGGAGGGTGCATGTATGTGCGTGTGTGTGTGTGTGTGGTCGACGTCAGCTGTGGCTTCAATTACAATTCATCTCCATTAACCTAATTTAGGTCTTTGTGAGAGTGTGTGTTGATGTTGAGTGTTGGTGTGTTTCAGGGTACAAGTCTTGTTTCTCCAGCTCTATTCTTTGTTCCCAATTTGCATTAACATTGACTTTAGGGTTTCTTAGCAAAAGGGAAATAAGGTGAAAAAAGATCATATGAACGAGAGAGAGAGAGAGAGAGAGAGATGTGGGCAATGGGAAAAGAACAGCCCTAGGTTCTGCCAGATGGTGGACTGACTCCCCCCAACACACACACACACACACATTTTTTGTTTCCTAGAGATATGACAAAGGGAGATAGGGTGTGTAACACACACAGGTAAGCATGCATCAAACCAGATATTAAACTGCATCTCAGAGTCAGCAATCTCACATACATTTAGGCCAAATTGAAAATAACAACCCAAAAATGTAAATTCTGTCATTTCAGCTTCCTTCTTTATTTGTTGGTTCCAAAGGACGATTGAGTTTGCCAAGTCATAGAAACTACAAAAATGACAGACATTAGCTTATGATATTAATTGTTATCAAAAATATTGTCCTTCACCAAAGGTCAAATCTAGGGTGACCATACGTGCCATTCTTCCCGGACGCTTCCTGGCCAGGATTTCGGGTGCGTCTTCCGGAAGCCCTATTTGTCCACCACATATGTCATAGAGGATTATTATTATTTTAAGGTAAGAATGAAACTACAATTGTATGTCTTATGTTTTTAACTGAATGATGTATGCGGTCAATAAAAACGACTTCCGGAAGACCCACCAAAATCCTGGCCAGGACGCGTCCGGGAAGAATGGTACTTATGGTCACCCAAGTCAAATCACATGGTTAATTCAGCATCATCAAATCTGTTGTTGTAAACGCATGCAACAACAGATTTGATGATGCTGAAATACTGATGTTATTTGACCTTTGGTGGAGGACAATATTTTTAATAACAATTGCAATATTTGGGTCAAACCAGTGAGAAACATGTTGGCATTTGAGGAAGAGAGCACCAAAATTGTGTGTTGTTTTATATGTGACCCTGAATCACAAAACCATAAGTCGCATGGGTATATGTGTAGCAACAGCCAACAATACATTGTATAAGTCCAAATTATTGGTTTTTATGACAATAATCATTAGGATATTAAGTGTAGATCATGTTCCATGAGATGTGTTATACAATAAATATATCAAAAATGTATTTATCATTAGTAAAGTTGGCTAATTTGTATGAATGCGTACGAGTAAATCGTTTAAAATTTTACGATTTTTATAAAAAACAACAACCCCTAACCCTGCCTCTAACCCCAATGTCACAGAGGTCAAGGCAAATCATACAAAATGTATGACTTTGGTCGTACAAATTAATACGAATTAGCCACTTCGTAAAAAACACATATGAATTGCCATTAGATATAGCGCTGGGACAATTTTAAAGGCGATTTTCTCAATATTTCGATTTTTTTTCACTCAGATTACAGATTTTCAAATAGTTGTATCTCGGCCAAATTATTGTCCCAACAAACCACACATTATTGGAAAGCTTAAATATTCAACTTTCAGATATTGTATATATCTATAAAAAACGTATGACTGGTTTTGTGGCTAGGTTCACACATATCTATTCCAAACTCTTAAAAATAAAGGGTTCAAAAAGGTTATTTGTCTGGCTGTTTGGTTTCTTAAATAAACTTTAACATTCACAGAACCTTAACGATTCACAAAAGCTTTAGTAGAAAAGGGTCCTTTAAGGCTGTTTCACACAGTACGTGGTAAGCGGCAAAATCGCCACACGGCTTCAGCTTTTCTCCTGTATTGGAAGCGTTTTGTGTAACATTTAGTGCAAATATGTTTATCTTCAACGGCGCCTGTCATGAAGTACCATGTCCGGAGAAGGAATAGGATTTTGGGTGCACGAGCAAGGGGTGTGGACCAACTCCGCTTCACCTCTGTAACCGCCCCCGTTTTGCCGCTTTCCGCACGTCTCCTATTGAAAAAGAACTAAACACTTGCGGTTTCCGCGTACCGTGTGAAACGGCCTTTAGACTAAAAACAGTAAGAAACAAAGTGATTCTTTTAAGATCATTTGACTGAAAGGTTCTTTGGGGAACCAAAAATGATTCTTTTATGGCATCACTTCAAAGATCCCATTTTACAACCTTTATTTTAAAGTGTATGGCTTTAAACAAATCATAAGAGGTAGACTCTTATATCTAGCAAGTTTTAAATCCAATCCCCCAGTTTTGCGGTTTCATGAATTTCTCCAAATGTGTTTTAATAGCAAAGCATTATTTCCGAAACAGCTGAGTTCATTAAAACCCGTGCATTAATGCGGCGCTTAGCACTGCAAACAGATCTGAGTTTTATTTTAAGACTAACAGCAGCCACATCACACATATGGACCGGGCTGCCATAGCAACTCTTCCAACAGAATGCTGGGATGTCTGCATACACTGTGGCATGTATGCGTGTGTCCCGAGTTTATTGATTTGGGTGACTTTGAAATTGGTTGTATCTGGCCAGGTGTTCAGGGATCAGTGGGGTTTGATTTTGCAGTGAGTGTTGGTTGCTCAGATTAGTAATCTGTATGCAATATGACGTCTTTCGTATATAAGCATATCTCCCATTAAAATCAATAATCCTCTCATGGGGGCGACCTTGTGGTCAGTGCACTAATGCACGGATCATACATACGGACCTACACTTATAAACACGTTTCATTGGTATTTACATAATCTTGCATTGATGTTTTCATAGACAAGTACAAATATCTAAAGGCATTAGTTAGACATATTTTGGCAACTCTTTGGCATGAAGTAAGGGTTTGCATTATTCTCTTTTTTTTGTGTGTGTGTGTGTTGTTTAAAGGTTAAACTTGATGTGACCCATAACCCAGACAGCCAGAACGCTGCTTTGTCTGCCTAAATAAATACGTGTGCCTGGCTCTCCATCTCAACGCTGCCATCCCAATCATTCAAATGAACACCTAGGAAATTGGAATTGATTCGGCCCCTTTGTGTGTGCGTATGCGTGTGTGGGCCCTTAAACAGGATAGATTGTCACCGTTACGAAAGCATACCCATGTTCACACTTGCCACACACACAGACACACATCATGAAGAGTAGGCGAGTGAGCTAGAGCGTCAACGCGTAATGCCAGGGAGATTAAATGTATGTTTTTCGCTCTTGATAAGTCAACAGCGCGTACCAGCACTCGGCTAATAGGAAGACTGCTTGTAAACACACGCACCGTGTTGCCAAGCAGAAGCTGCCGGCTGTAATGCTGGCATGAGCGCGTGCGTGCGTGTGTTTGTGTACGTGCATAAATACGAGGGGCCGATTTTGCATATCACGTGCTGTAATAACAGATGTACTGTAGGCACACAACACACGGACACATCTGGGGCCTTAATCTAGAGAAAAATGAACATTTTAGTGTTGGAATCAAGTTTGGATAAGAACAAATAAAGAGAGAGAAGGAAGTAGGGGGCACCAAAATCGTGTTTAAATTTTGAGCAGGCACTTTAGTGGGCAGCACAGAAATGCATATTTCTGGATAGACACGGAAAAACAGCTTTACATGTGCACGTGCTGCCAGAGCAGCAGTTTTTAATGGGAGTGTGTGAGGTGTGCCGAGAGTGAGAGAGAGAGAGGACGGGGAAGAGGAGAGAGAATGGAAGCCTTAATGGATTCATTTTTGCTTCACTAATTTTAGGGCCTTTTAACAGCATGTGCCTTCTCCCCCAACAGCCCCCCTCCGCCCCCTTTTCTCTGCATCTCCAGTTAATTTAATGAAGAGTCGCCCGATTGCTTTTAGCATTAATATTCCAATATGGAGTGGTGTAAATAATAAATGCTTCTCTCTTTCCTTCTTTCTTTCGCTCACTCTCCCTCTCCCTCTCGTGGATGATGTTGAGTCCCATCTGTTGTGTCTTTGGTGCTACTGACTGAGCACTCTGGATTGAGAGAGAGAGAAAGAGAGAGAGAGATGACAGGGGAGAGACATAGCAACAGAAACGGAAAGGTGCACTGTAAAAAACAACCTATAGAATTTACTCAAAAAAATTGTTGTAACAATTTGCACTCACTTTGTTTGAGTAAATTATATCCTATATATTTGATTAAAAAGTACCTAAATTTAATTACTATGATAAAGTAAAAAAAATTAGGTAAGGTCTACCTATTTTTTCATAACTAATTACTTATAAAAAAATGAATAACATTAACCCTATTGGTATTAAGGCACAGATCTATTAAATTATTATTAATAATGATAAGCCATTAAGAAACATTACATATTACTTATTCAGAGAGGGTTGAATAAGAAAATAGTCATGCACAAGATTGCATAAATTGCTTGCTTTATTGACCAAATAACATTCTGTAAACATTTAAAACTAATTATTGGACGTATAATAACCCCAATACATTTCAAGTGAAATACAACATATCATAGTTTTACATAAAGCTTCTTGAACATATTATTTCATAAAACAAAATAAACCAAGGCTTCATGAGATGTTAAAAAACCATTAAAAGCAAGATTCCTAAATACTGTTCTTCACGTTATCATTAGAAAATTAAAGAAGACAATAATATGAGAGGAAAAACTGATCTCATTTACCTCAGTAGACTAGCATGCTATATCGATACAAACAAACATTTCAACTTCATTTAAAACTTATTAAGTGCAAAAATACAACTTCATATTATGCTATAACTCACAGTACACGTGGATAAAACATTGAACACTAACAAGAAGTACTTACATTCAATTTTAAGTGATTCAACTTCATATACAAGTCTCATATATAACATATGAACTCCGAAATACTTTTTTGAACAGACATTAAAAAGCGAAAGGCAACGTTAAGTATATATCCGTAAATGATAATAATAATAATAATAATAATAAAATGGCTTCATAAATGGATCCCTTCTAAAACAAAACTCAATATATTAACAGATAAATGCAAGAAAACTTTTACAGTAATTATCTAGCATCGACAGCTTTACCGTTGTTTGTTTGTCTGCTCGACGCCCTCCCGTCTGTATCGTACATCAACCGTCCGCTGCTCTCTCTCGTCACGTGGCTTGCTCAAGTTCAACCACTCATATTGAGCAGCTCCGCTGTTCACGAGATTCAGACATGTAAATAATAATAATGGAAGTTAATATTTTAATCATAAATATGGATATTTATTCGTATTCACAGGTGCAAGAACTGGGCGATGTTTCATTCAAAGCTAACCTGACTGACATATTCTAACCTATCAATCTGTCAACAACAGAGACAGAGAAGCACGCAAATGACTAAACTTCTGGTAGATTTTACAGTTAACCAACTTAACATTTCCATTCATGATGATATCAACAAGTTAAATAAAAACTTACCTGTCAACAAACCGCAGTTCTCCCGCCGATATGATATGAAAAAATGGTGACTCGAGTCCCGCCTGGATGTTGATTCATGCGCACTTTGCGGTGCTAAGGCCAATATTTTGGGGTATATGTTACTTATTTTTTTAGTATTGCAGTTATTACTGTTAAAAATTGGATAGTGAAGGTAGAATATACCCATTATTTTTTATTTTACTTGCTAGCTTATATACTTAATTAAATTATAACTAATTTTCATGGGTTAAATTTAACACCCTCCAGAGTAATTTTTTACAGTGTGTGTCTGCTAGCAAATCTGTTTTGTTTTGGCTTCGTCGTGCATATTCAGTAGATACGAAAATAGATCAAAAAAGTTGCACAAAGGCGGAGCAAACTACAGTTTATGTTGTCTCAAAGGTTGCTCTTGAGCCCTGAAGGAGTCCTCAGCTGTGTCATTTGAGTATCAACTTTGTCGGTGATATACAATAAAATATAGGAACAAGTACTACAATTGTTAACGTAATGGAAGTGTAGAATTAATAGTCCTGATGATTTGGTTTGGGGTTTTATTTTGATAGATTGAACTCATACATTTTTGGTTAGTGAAAGGAAGAAAAAACAGGAAGGCGCCCGCAGACTGTTTTATTAAAGATAGAGACCCCTTGCAAAATTGTAATGAGTTCAGCTAATTAATTTAGACAACAGATGGCTAAAGCCACATGGCTACTGCAATGAAAGAGTCTCTCTCTCTCTCTGCCCATACACACACACAAACACACCTTGCAGCATCATCAGCCACCATTTTGTCACTGATATAGTGATGTTGCAGTGTAATCACTGCTGAGTGTACTTGAAGTCCACTTAAGTCTACTAGGTTTGGTGAGTTTACCTTGGGGACATCCTTGTGCCTATGGGGATCTGTTTGTGTCCTCAAAAGTAAATATAACCTCATAAGACCCGAGCTTTGTTTTTTTTGTTTTTTAAGATGTCTTCCAGCTATTTTAGGGTTAGGAAGAATCAATCAATATAATAACCAAATATTTTTCTTTGAACATGAAGCAGTGTAATTGTCACGTTTGTGTACAACTGGTTCCAGTTACACAGAATTAAGTATTATGCTGCAAACAACAAAAAATGTGATGTCCAAATATGTGGACACACCAGGGCCGATGAAAACCACGTATGTCCATTTTGCCGATTTTGAGATTTTTCGACGGATTGAATGTCCGGGTTCATTTTTGTATACAGTATGCTTCACATATCTAAATGGCCAATGAAAAGTTGTGAAATCATGTCATCTGATTTCACGTATATCAATTTGGTGTCAAAGCTTGTGAAGTTTCATCGAAGCTCAGCACTGGATAGCCGAATAAATATAGCCTGCTGAGACATTTGCTGTGTCCGAAACCGCCTATTTCTATACTATACTATATAGTACGCGAAATGCAGTAGGCGAGGCAAGTAGTATGTCCGAATACATAGTATTTGAAAAACAGTATGCGTAAAGTACCCGGATGACCTACTACTTCCGGTTAGATTTTGCAGTGTGCATACGATGGACACTTCACTATCCCATGATGCCCTGGCAGAGGAGTTATCCAACGAAGAAGAAGAGGCATGCGGCAGTTTTCACGCTGGAATGACATGACGACGTATGTCACGTGATGTAGCAACATGGCGGATGTAGTACGTCCGAATCTCATTCATACTACCAGGATTCATACTATACAGGACCTACTGTTTTAACGGCAAGTAGGTACTTCATCTTATTCAGTACCTACTATACAGTATGCGGTTTCGGACACAGCCAATGACTTTCCTTCATAGAGGTAAACGTTCCCCCCTGACGCCAGACGTACGTCTAGGAGTGACAAAATTACGGTAGGACTGTGCAAACAAAGTATCTGTCTAGCATTACCATGTCAGTGTATTGATTCATTGTCCCTTCATAGTTTGCAAGAGACATGTAATAAATGTATAATTAATATGAAATAAACTAAGTGTATTTAATAAACTAAGACGTAGGCTATTTAATAAACTGAGCGTATTCATCTGTCAATATGAAACGCGACTTGGCCATTCTAATTCATGATCGGAAGAACGCGCATCGACCACCGTTACTGTAAAGTATGCACGCATGTCCATTTAAACTCAATATGGTCAAATGTGGATTATATCATTACACTGGCAAGAATATGGTTACATGTATAGATGCCGTACCAAGTATGACAACGCTACATTGAACTGCTTTTGAAATAGAGTGTTTTTTTAACTTCCTGAAAAGTAACCGTTTTGGACATACGTGAGTTTCATCGGGCAGTGACAAAATATATATAAGACCTTTGTACATGATAATGAAATATTGTGAGCCTTAAATGCGTAAACCTCATGCACGCAAAAGACAAAACAATCTCAACGTAACACCGACTGTGACGTCACAATCGTGATTTACGCCCCCAACATTAAGTTACAATTAAATGAATTACAAAGTTGTTAAAATGCTAAAAACAAAGTTGTGACTGCTGAGTTAGCGCTACAGTATATGCTAATTAATGCTATATTCTAGCGTTTAGGCTAAAGTTCTACTATTTACTTTACAGTTATGTTGTGCAGGTCTATATTGAAAAAAAACCCCACAAACTTACCACTCAGAAACGTTCGTTAACAAACTCCAAACAATTAGCTGTTTCTAAAATCTGTATTTTCGTCTCATACGGGCTCAAACATATAAGGTCGGTTTATGAATGTGAGCTACTGGCATGAGCCTCAGAGCAGAGCAATCCGGCAGAGCTCAACATTATTATTTATGACCCTTCCAAATAGGGCAAAAACAGACCATTTTATTCAAATGACAAATCCTAGGGTTGTAAGGGGACGTGTATAAAACGGTGAGTTCCAATCCTTGATTCTGATTGGTCAATAGCTGTGCTTTATTAACGATAAAACACGGCTATGACTGCCTCACACAACGGTTCTATTTATCACTGCGCCCTTAGCAACACCCTTAGCAACCACACGTATCACTTTACTGTAAGAACGTTTTGTTGTTTTTATTTGAGCTTTCATGCATATTACACATTGTAATACTATTATTACAATGGACTATTATTTTTCAGCGGAAGGAATGCTTTTATTGATTTAACTTCATGAAAGTTGCACTTATACAATTTTTTGTTTTTATATATATTGTGTGGTAACAACGCCTACAGCCGTTACTTATTCGCAATACCGCACAGCCTCTCAACCCTTATTGCTTAAGTAAAAACTGATTAAAGTTGAATACCTAAATATCAAAGAACAATAAAAAAAAAAAAATTCAATGCATTCTTTGGCATCTTTAAGGCAGAAGTATGGTCCATTCTTACATGTACGCAAGAGTCCACGTACAATTTTCATTATCAAAAGAGGCTATGCATACTGTCCGTGCACCGCTGAATTTTTGAAAAACAACATACAGGAGATGCGTTGCATTTTGACGCAATATGCATGCGTCGAACGTCTACATACACGTACGAGTCAAATAAACTATGCTTTGTGAGGGTGTGCGTTCCACTGTGCATGTATGTTCACGTACATTAAAAAAACAGGCTATACTCAGGGCTTTAGGGTTAATCTGTAGGAATAATATTTGACTTTACATAAACACTTTTTTTTGCAAATGTAAAATCAATGTGGGCACATGATTGCGTGTGAAAATGTGAAAATCGTGTGTTTTTTCTGTAAGGGTAAATGTTTGCTTGTGTGTGAGTGCGTGTAATAGATGGTGTCAGTTTCAGACTGAAATGCTGATCGATCTTCTGTCCTTTGCTCTGCTCCTCTGAAATCAGAGTGAGTGCAGAGTAGACCCCTGGGGTACCCCATGTGTTCTTAGCCTATTAAACAATTATACACACATGGAGCCTTCACCTCAGTCATGACACACACACATAGACACACACACACACACTCATAAACTTACACTCTCAATTATCTTTTTTCACTTTATCAGGACTAAAACTGCTGAGTAGTGCTCTGTTGCTGATGTGTTTTTATCAAAATGACTGTTTTACTAAAGTTACCTATTTACTTTTTTATTTTTGTTTAACTATTCATGTGCATGAAATTTAAAAAAAGTTTGTCTTCCTAATGTTTAATCAAAATGCAGTGATTGTTTTATACATATACATCCTGCAAAAGTTATGAGGGAACTATTTAACCTTCCGGATTTGACTGTTTTCGTGAAGTGTGACGTCACCAAGACCTCTTATGTCACCAAGACCTCTTATTTTTGATCACCAGCCCCTTTTCCCTTAAAACTTGCTCTTTTCACATTCAAATCCATTCCCGATGGATAACATCAAATGCACTTCTGTCTCAGATGTAAAATGGGTTGCGAACATTGTTTTACATTGATGTTGATGAACATCTCTGCTGTATGTAAACGGACAGTGGCCATTTCTCACTGGTGAAAAATGAAAGTATGAGGGAACGAGAGCATAAGATACATACATAATGCTTTTAGCAGGTGTATGTTTGGGGGGCATCTCTGGGTGTGTGTGGAGCATGGTGAGCGCAGACAATCTGTCAAGGGCGGGTCGGGCGAGTGTGGTTTTAGAGAAAAAGAGACTAAGAGGTAGAGAGATACCGTTGTTAATGGCTACATTTGTCTGTGCATGCGTGCGGTCATGTAAACACAGCCACGACAGAGAATTGTTCCATTCCTCCACTTAACCTTGATCCCACAAACACCCCACCACCAACCATCTCTCTCTCCTCTCTCTCTTTACATGGTCTCTCTACTTGTACCACCAAAGCCATTTCACAGCTAGTTTCAGTCTATGTTTGTGAACAGAAGCCCCCATTAAAGATTAATTGTAAAGGGGCAGTACATACAGTGACACACCTCCCCCTCAGTGTCTAAAAGTGGGCACTCTACTTTAAAAAGGGGTGAGATGGAGTATGTCGATTTTAAGGGACATTTGTCATTCTGCAAAGGTTTAAAGCATCAGCATTTTAAAACACACATAGGCACACAATACACTGACCCCACCTCAACTATGATGCACTTTTAACTGCTGGACTTGAGTTAAGTATAACACACACTGTGCTTTCTCATGCACTCTCAGTTCGCTCAAGTGCGGGGGTGAGACAGACTGAGAGAGATACAGTAGACAGGTTGCTTTCAGTCTGTGTGTGTGTTGTTCTGAATGATCTTAATTGACCTTTGATTACTAAATGATAAGTACTAAATTATTTTTAGATATAATGGTGGACTTAACATATATTTATGATTTTTGTGTATGAATTTACTCAACATGCTTGCATTTATATAATCATGGGCATCATGCAACTGTCTGTCTCGTTTTTTTTTACTGACACTAAACTTGACAGATATTATCATGCATTTGAACTGTGAAATATATGACCCACTTAATACACTACAGTATACACTCACCTAAAGGATTATTAGAAACACCTGTTCAATTTCTCATTAATGCAATTACCTAATCAACCAATCACATGGCAGTTGCTTCAATGCATTTAGGGGTGTGGTCCTGGTCAAGACAATCTCCTGAACTCCAAACTGAATGTCAGAAGCAATTTTGAGCGTGGCATGTTTGTTGGTGCCAGTATTTCACAATCTGCTCAGTTACTGGGATTTTTACGCACAACCATTTCTACAATGAATGGGTTTACAAAGAATGGTGTGAAAAGGGAAAAACATCCAGTATGCGACAGTGCTGTGGGTGAAAATGCCTTGTTGATGCTAGAGGTCAGAGGAGAATGGGCCGACTGATTTAAGCTGATAAAAGAGCAACTTTGACTGAAATAACCACTCGTTACAACCGAGGTATGCAGCAAAGCATTTGTGAAGCCACAACGCGCACAACCTTGAGGCGGATGGGCTACAACAGCAGAAAACCCCACGGGGTACCACTCATCTCCACTACAAATAGAAAAAAGAGGCTACAATTTGCACGAGCTCACCAAAATTGGACAGTTGAAGACTGGAAAATGTTGCCTGGTCTGATGAGTCTCGATTACTGTTGAGACATTCAGATGGTAGTCAGAATTTGGCATAAACAGAATGAGAACATGGATTCATCATGCCTTGTTACCACTGTGCAGGCTGCTGGTGGTGCTGTAATGGTGTGGGGATGTTTTCTTGGCAAACTTTTGGCCCCTTAGTGCCAGTTGGGCATCATTTAAATGCCACGGCCTACCTAAGCATTGTTTCTGGCCATGTCCATCCCTTTATGACCACCATGTCACAAAGCTCAAATCATTTCAAATTGGTTTCTTGAACATGACAATGAGTTCACTGTACTAAAATGGCCCCCACAGTCACCAGATCTCAACCCAATAGAGCATCTTTGGAATGTGGTGAAACAGGAGCTTTGTGCATGCTCGGCATCCACATGATGTCGTTGGTTCATGTGCATGACACTGACTGACTATTTGGCCCAGAAAAAGACCACCATGGCTGAAATACATTTGACCTAAAATTAACTAAATGTTTAACATAAGGTGGTCACAAGTGTAATACTGTAAGAAATTTCAACCGTTTGAGTCATACGTTTACATATTTTTGATGGGCAAATTTGCCGCCCACAGTGTAGGATATCCCAGTGTACGATCAGAGAGCAAGTGGTGACATCAGCAGCTGCTGATATAGAGACGTGCCGGATATGTGTACAGCTGTTCATAAGCCCATTGTGTTCATTTCCTGCACAGACACTTAAACAATAACAAAAGTACTATGATAAAAACTGTCACCATTAATAGAAACATATTTATATTTCCGACTCAGCAATCCTCTGTTGTGTCGGCTGTATATTGACACTACAGCTGCTACTTTAGCATGTTGTTCCCGCTTTTGTCATGAGCAATGAAACCTCACGCCAGGGGTCAGACATGAAATTCAAAGCTGAAAGGGTTAAAGTCCCTATGAAATCAAAACTGATCTTTTTTAATTCATTTGGAATATTGCAGTGTTTATTATAAACAATTTATCTGTGAAAGTTTTATTTTAATTTAATCAAAATCTGTGGGGATCTTTCTTTGATGATGTCAGCTAGACTGCTCGGGTGGGACCATCCATTAACTCCGCCCCTTCCAGACTGCTGCAAGTTCCATTTCTGAATGAAACATCAACTTTTCTATATCCATTCAATTCGCAGTGGAAAACAAAAGCCACGTCTGCTATTTTCCTCATGTGAACCTTCATACACACATAGAAATTAACCAAATACAAATGCTAATTGCTAATAATGAATGCTAACATAACAACCATATGAATAGTGCGAATAAATCTTTTAATTTCAAAATTATTTTGCCTCAAACACAGTATAGTTTACATATGTAACTTGTTTAAACAGTCTTTTTTTTATAATTTTTTTATATTGACCAGCCACCACTGCATCTGAATTACCAAATATACATTTGCAATGCACTTGGCTCAACAATTTGAGAGGGCACGCGCCTCCTTGTTTTGAATGGGCATGATGCTTTTTTAGAGGTCATGTTGTCTCTTAATGTCTACCACGCGGAGACTGCGTCTTTGTCGAAGCCCCAAGTGGCTTATGTATAGTGCGTGTGGATCACAGGCCGTGTGTGTCTTTGTGTGCCTGTCAGTTTGTGTGTGTCTGGTGCACAATAGTGGTAATTATGTTGGCTGTGGGGGCTCAAGGGGAGTGTGCGAGCCCGTCTATGTGTGTGTGAGCTGTAGCGAGGGGCAGCAGTCAAACAATAATATAATCAGAGGCTTTTGTATGGGTAGGGCAGAGGGCAAGACTGTGTCAGCTGTTATTGAGTACTTATCCCTGTAACGGACCATTCATCACACACATACACGCACGCACGCGAGCCTCTCACAAACACAATAGCCCACTTCCCTGCACATACATCTCAAAAACTACAATTTATAAAAAAATACTCAGCACATTTTATAAGGATACAACACATCTATATTATCTCAGTTGGCAAACAATAGCTCGATGATGGAGCAGAGCTTGTTACGGTTCAGAAGACTTTTGTCATATCGAGCTGCTTTTGAAGCCAAACAGCAAATCGCCACAGAAACAGCGTGTGGTACGACTTCTGTCTCTGAGGTGACCAAAGTTAATCTCTAACTGTTCCTTCACACACATACAGTCTTAGCAATAAGTCGCTTTCACACTAGAGTGTTGGATTGTAAAATCTGTTTCGAGAGGACTAGTTTTCCAATATAATCTTATGGAGATTCTTAACTTTTTATGCTGTGGCTAATTCGTACATTATCATTTGAACGATTTAGTACGATATGTTTTCTGCACAGTCACATTGGGTTTGGGGGTCGAGCTTCCTTTACATCTTTTTAAATTTGTTTAATTTCTTATAGTCTAATTTCTAATTAATTTCGTTTTTGGATGATTCACATCACATGAAATAATATTAAATCGACAGTTTGTAAAGTATTAACTCTTTCTCCGCCATTGACGAGTTATCTTGTCAATTAAGAGAAAACATTTGCATGAAAAAAAGAGCGATCTTTAAAACAGACACGGACATACAGCCGCTTGCCATAGGGCAATACTTTCGGGTTTAAAAAGTTGCGGAAGGTGGATAATTACCTGGTGGATAATAGTGGTATTGCGGAAAGACGGAAAATCTCGTCATTGGCTGGGAAGCGTTTTCTTTTAATTGACGAGATATCTCGTCAATGGCGGTCAAAGAGTTAACAAAAATCCTTCACAAAAATGCTATTATTTAGCTTTTTGCAAAAAAAAATTGTTTGAAGAAAAATACCCATATTTAAAAATGTATAAGCAGAGAAAATAATATAGATAGGATGAAAGTTTTTTTCCCCTGTTTGTTTGTGTTTGTGTTTGTTTGAAAGCAGAGGGGCTGTTCTTTTATTTTATATATATTTTTTATATTTTGTGAAACTAATTATTAACCTATTATGCCCATTTTTACAATGTGTATGTGACGTTTCAGCTGACAAAACCCCACAGATCATTCATTATAGCATGTTCAAAATGCCCCTATTTGGGTGAGAGCAAAAACGCTTTGTGTTTGTACCTTTAAATGCAAATGAGCTATTGCTCTTTGCTCCCTTACCAAAAGAGATGCTTTGGTTAAAATTGATCTTATTTTGCAAAGAAGCACAAAAATAGCATACAGCATCCAACTCACTGAAAGCAGAAACTATGGTAATACAAGATTGTCAGTCAACGGCAATGGGCGGGGCTTTATCATTGTGACATCACATTGCTAAGAAAATCAAAACAGCATAACAGTTTTATTTAAATTGGGATTTTAAAGGGGTGAATAGATTTTTTTTATTGTAATGTGGTTGTGTTCACACACTTTTGTTCAAACACCTCGTAAAAGTGGACTTTGTATAATAGGTGCCCTTAACAGTTTCCATAAGATAGGATTTTCAAAAGCACAGCTGGTACAACCCATCTGAAGTTCTTAGAATTACAATAGTCAAAGTTTCGCACATTATTGCGAAATTTGTGCCGTTCTCTGGCAGCATGAACTCAAAATCTCAAGTCAGACACTGTCATGAAGGAGCAACGGTTTAAAGACATTGCTCCTACTGTAGTTAAATTGCCGTTTTATAGCTATATTTATACCACACATAAGGTTTATTGACACGTACATGTGTAACTTTCCCATGCTTTAAACTGTTTTTTTATTTTATTTAAACAGAGGTTTTAGTATAGTGCTTGCAATGGATTAAAGTATTTGGCATACACAAGTTATACGTTTTAAAACTGCAATAACAGCCAACATGACTCTGTGTGATCTCTCTATGGTGTTTTTGACCTTTTCAATGACCTTGTCAGATCAAGTGAAAACTGTAATGCGGGTTAAGACTTGATTTTGAACAAACGTGACTCTCAGTTCTTTAATCCTACTCCTCCAGGACTATGCCCTGGATGATAAATAAATGTTTCTCTTTGTATTGTCATCAATAATGCATTCATCCTTTAAGTGCTGATGTGGGCTCTTCCATTGTCCCTCACTCACTTGATCGTTCACTTTATTTTATACTTGGGCGAAAGGTAGCTGAGTGAACTAAAAGATTGAAACAGCGAAAATCACTTAAAGTCTGCTGTTGCGTTAAAAGTATCACTTGTGGGTGGGCACTTGGGGATGTGTGTACTTTATGTGTGTGAGATGTACTATACAGCCCAGAGAGACAGTCAACAGGATTTACTGGTAGCATTATATCAACTGTTGCTGCGGGGCTTTGCCTGCTGTTTGTTATCACTTCAAATGTACTTCAACTTTTCATTACCGTAACCGTTTCTCCTCTTCATTCAATGTTTATGCCATTGTGTTTTATTGATTTCCGTTGGATGTAACAAGGAAAGAATCTATAGGCCATATTAAATTGTATTTCACATTACCTCAAAGTTCACAAACGTGCCATTGTACCACCATAGAGAGGAGAATTTCACTGTAGCTGAGAGAACAGGCCTTAAGGTATTACAGCTATTTCTGCACTCAAAAGAATTTTGTCAGAAAAAGAAAAAAATGTGCTTTAAGTGGCAAGATCCAAATTAACCGGTTTTGTTGAAATCAGAATTATTTAAAAGAATGTTCCTGGGTCAGTACATGTTCAGCTTTGTCATGCAAAGCATTTTAAAGGAATTATAAGCAGACCGAATGAGCTCATACTGTAAATTAGTTAAAAGACTTGAATTCCAAGCAAAATATGTGTCATGTGAAATGCAAGATTGTCAAAATGATATGTTTGTGAGCTTGTTATTGTGTTCAATTGTTTCCAATGGAATGCTTTTTAAAAATGCCAGCAGCTGACGGGTTTTGTCTGCGCCAAGTGCCAGCGCTTTTTCCGTGGCCATAGTTAAAAAAAAATTCAACTTTGGGTGAAATGCTCAGCTCATCAATGTCCAATTGATGTCCAATCGCAGTGGAGGAGGGGCGGGATAAATATAACACCAACCAACCAGCACATTATTTAATGATTGATTAACAAACCAGAAGTAACATAGCAACCAAAGAGCTTAGCTGAAAAAACGCTGGCTTGTGCCCACAGATGGCATTTTCAGCCGCGTTTAAAGGAGCAGTGTGTAATTTTTAGAAGGATCTCTTGACAGAAATGCAAAATAATATACAAAACTATATTATCAGGGGTGTATAATGACCTTTCATAATGAACCATTATGTGTTTTTTACCTAAGAACGAGACGTTTTTATCTACATACAAGAGGGTCCCCTTACATGAAAGTCGCCATTTTGTGCCGCAATGTTTCTACAGAAGCCCTTAATGGACAAAATGTTTTTACTTAGTTGTCTCCGACGATGGCATGTTTGTCCGGTGGCGGCTACCGTAGCTTCTCTATGTGTTTCAAAAGTGAGGGGTGAGCAGTGGGCTGAGCCGTTGGTTGCAATTCCCAACCTCACCACTAGATGCCGCTAAAATTTACACACTGCACCTTTAAATGCTTTAAATGTGTTGTTTGGTTTGCTTAGACGTATTTTTGTGAATTTAGTCCATAAACACAGTTCTTAAAGTTACAGTGTGTCATTTCTGCTCCACTGGTCAGTTGTGACTACTAGTAAAGACTGCAAGACTTGAATTAGGTATGTCTGATAAGAGAGACATCAAAAACATGCAGCTCCCAGACAGGTTTAAATCATAGACTGTAAAAAAGATGGACGACGCGACATCGCCTCCCTCCATTGTAATGAATTGAAGCCAAATATGTCCATCAGTTTGGAGCCAAGGCAGCAGTAATCGTCTGTGGAGCCAGAGGTGGAGCCGCAGTATCAAACTTCCGCCCAAACGCTTGAGCGTCCCCAATTTAACTTCGCCAATCATAACGACACGCCCCGTTTCTATAGCATCAAATTAGCTAAAATAAAACGTATTACAAAAATGAACGCTTGAACATATATCAGCGTGATATCAACTACCTGAAAGGACCAAAACGGTATTGATTTGTCAATAACTAGCCATGCAGTTTTAGCTGATGTTAGCTGTTGTGTAAAATTCAGATTTTTTATATTTATATTCGAGAGAAGACATATGGGTGGAAATGAGGAGTTAAGAAGAGATGGGTTGAGATGAGAAAAAGATGGAGAGATCATAGGAAATATGGAATATGAAGGGGGGTTGGGGGTGACCTAATTGTGTAAGGGCAGGGCAGGATGACCGCCAGTAATCATCTTACTGTAGCACTCCACTCAATCTGGGACACCACCGTCCTCGTTTTGCATGTGTGTGTTTTTGGTGATCTTTAAGCGTGTGTTTATTGTGGGCTTTGTACATTGTGTAATATAATGTGGTATATATTGTATAATATACATTATGTTAATGTAAACAAAAATTTGTACAATTTTTTACTTACAATTTGTAAATATTTTAGTAATATATGAAGGCCTAAACACTGACATAAACATTAAATGAACAGGAAGATTGTTATGGCAATAAAAAGTTGAAGTATATTAAAGTGTGTAGCCACAAATGCTTCCAGCTATTCACAGTCATGGGTTTGCAGAAGACATTTACATTCGCATGTATGCATTTGCCTGACGTTTTTATCCAAAGCAGCTTACAGTGCATTCAGTCTATTTTATCTGTGCTCCCTGTGAATCAAACCCATGACCTTTAGCACTGCAATTGCAATGCTCCACCAGCTGAGTTACAAGAGCAAGTCACTTTAAGTACTGCGGAAAGTCTATGTTTGCATACTTATGTAGAGTATATTTCTGATGTAAATCAATTATGTGTGTGCGTGTGTTAGCATATGCTCCATTACAGTATGATGTACAGTATGACTGGACGGCTTTAGGCAGCGTGAGACTCTACTGGATCACTGTCACTCAGAAACACACGTACAGACGCTGATGGCACATCACAGTGACAGATCTGGACCTCCGTCCTCTCTTTTTACCCTTGTCCTGAGTGTGTGTGCTGTGCTCTCTCACATCAAATCAAAGCATGGCACATAAACTTTAGCCACCAGCCTTGCACCCCCCCCACCCATCTCTTTGTCTGTGTTGATATGTGCCTGGTAGTGGCTGCTGCCACACTGCCTAATTGAGGCTGTCATAGGTTGTTACGTTACAGAGAGAGAGAGAGAGAGAGAGAGAGATGAGGGATGGTATGTCTCATCCTTACTCTCTCTCTCTCTCTCTCAGTAACATGCTACAATTTAAGGGGTCAAACAGGGCACAAAATGTCAACGAGGACCATGACCTCTAGATAAACACATTGTCAGTATCTGTAGTGTACTGGTTGCCACTGACATGAACAGTGCACAAATATCACAGCATTGTTTATGCACCCCGTCTGCAATGTTTTCGCATTCACTATAAAGTAATTAAATGCAATATAAATGCAATTCAGGCAATGGAGTGCTAGACAGTGAATAGTGCAGCACACATTAAAACTGTAATGGTTTCTGTGGGTCTCTAGTGGTAATGTGTTGGGTTCTATTGGTGGGATATTATCTGGCAGATAGGAACCAATAGAAAACCAATAAATCCCACTGGAAGGCCCAAATCACAATACAGAGATTTAGTAATGGTTTTAATGGTAAACTGCTAATGGTATTTGTAATGGAATCCCAATATATCGTTGTTTTTTTCAGCAAAGCTGGAATTGTGGTTGTCTGGGAAAAGCAATGGAAAATCAGATTTTTGTGTTCATTCGTAACTTGCAGTGTTGAGTGCTCGATTGTGAAAGGTGCAACAGACACTTTGTGTGTGTAAGTGTATGTATTATTGCTTCAATAGCACAGGCAAATAGCGCAGTCATTTGTGCATGCTGAAACTAGGCACAGTCCCTACTAGTTTTTATACTACGAATGTAAATTAACCCAGACTGAACACATATGGCATGAGTTTGGGACAGGGCTACCTGCATGACTGCACTTCCATTGGGTTTCACGGGGGGTGCAGATATCACACACTTCACCTATAAATCCACTCCATCCGATTTTCTCCATGAAGAAAAGTCTGCAGATTTTATCTGTGCCTGTAGATCTCCCACACACTTTATTTCTGTCAATCAAAATATCCACTCAGTAATGTCTTTATATAACAGTTGAACAACAACACAAACTAGCATGGTAGCACAAATGTACCACACACGTACACTGAGAGCCTGCCAACTCTTCTTGTAATCCCTCAGACAAATTACAAGATCTTCTCCTCCTACTTTACTCTTTTCCCTTCTTCCAGTAGCAATTGGATTTGGATAAAGATGGCTTTTGCTTTTCTCCACTGTTTTTCCTTCTTTGGCTAAAGACGGATTTGCCCGGGGAGATTACAGTCGGCGGTGGGGAGAAATCGCATTTGAAGAAAAGCGTCTTCGCTAACCCACAAACAACAATCCCCCCCCTCTCTCTCTGTTTCTCTTTCTCTCTCTGTGTGTTTCTCTCTCTCTCTCTCTCTCTCTCTCTCTCTCTCTCTCTCTCTCTCTCTCTCTCTCTCTCTCTCTCTCTCTCTCTCTCTCTCTCTCTCTCTCTCTCTCTGTTTTTCTTTCTGTACTGTATGTGCACACTTATTGCTCGGAGCAGAAGTAGAGAAAGGAGATTGAAAGAATAATCCACCTCTTGATGGTAGTGTAGATATAAAGGAAAGACACAAAGGGTCAGCAGCATGCCTGTTTGTATCTATGTGAATAAGCACCGGGTTTGGCCAGCATTGTTAGTGGCATTAGCATGAAGACTAACATTAGTGTTAAGTGCTGAATGGGCTGGGAGTGTCAGAAGGGCAAGTTAAATGAGCGCTTAACCAATGCTCTTTGGCAGCTTAGCGTGCTAAGAAACTGGCTTTAGTCTGGATGTTGTCACTGGAGTAGGCTTAAACAGTGAAATGGCCAGTGATGAGTCTGATGGACGCTAATTCAAAATAAGTGTTTGGAGTGTCATTTGTGTTCCTTGCGTTTTCGAAATATGTTGCGTCGAAATATGTTGCGTCATGTAAACCATGTGCATCACTTGTTTTGTCAAAATAAGCACGCGTCAAAGCCGTTTATGATAAAAGATACGCATGAGACTATGCGAGTATCTGGCAAACGCAAGCGTCTCTTTTATCATAAACCCTTTAGACGTGTCTGCAGCAGGTACTTATTTTGACAAAACACGTGATGCACACAGAATCTCTCGATGCGCAGAACACACATTTTGAAATTACGAACCACACATGTTGTGACGAACTTCGCATCATGCTCCATCAAAAAAAGAAGTCACTGGCCGCCACTGGTAGTAGCACAGACGTTTTAATTACCACTTGTTAAACCATGGTTAAGCTATGACTACTGTAGCAAAATGTGTAATATCCATGGTTTAACTTTTGTAAACATGTTTTTATTTGTAGTTAAATCGTGGTTACTTTATGTGAGAGTAAAAAATGTGTTACTATTGTAGTACCATGCCCTCCCAAAAAAAGTTTGCATTACCAGAGTGGGCAAACCTCCACATTGAGAAACCCATGTGGATTCTAGAAGATTTGTTGTTTGTAGTGGGAATTGTACTGGTTTAACAGAAACTATAATGCTGCGTTTACACCCAACCGCGGTAGAGGCGGCAAGTGCAAGTGATTTCAATGTTAAGTGAAGACGCGTTGACGCGCATCTGGAGGTCCTGCGGCGCGAATTGAGCGTATGGCGCAAATGGTGATTTTTGTGCATTTTGCGTTTGACGCGAATTTGCGGCTGACGCCCGAGTTGAAAATTGTGGCGGGGTGGCTGATTTCCGTGCCGCGTTAACCAATCAGGAGCCTGCTTGCTGCTGTGGCGGCAGCCCCGCCCAGAGTCACTCATTTAGCATGAAGGCATGATATTGTCCGTAAGCAGTCACCTGGAGCTAAAAAGAGGTCCTCAAAAAGGACCTCGCTTGGAAGAGTGTCAGTGAGGACATTGGGCAACCTTGCAAGTTGTAAATACACATTTCATTTTTGAGTCACGTGACATTTATCGACCTGCGCCGTTTATTTTCCCCCTATAGTAAGGTGACGAAATACAAACCGGTAACTATCTCGATAAATGCACAATCAACATTAGCCATCCTGCAAACAGACAACTGCATAGCACTTGCCCCTCCCACAAGAAGCGGATTTTGCCTCTGACGCACGTCAAATGCTTGCTTTTTCCGCGCATCTACTTCGCTCTTGACGCGTGGATGCATTCAAACTGTTTAAGCGGAAAACTAGGCGCAGTAGACGCGATATTGACGCCTGAAACGCGTTTGGTGTAAACGCAGCATAATAGTGTATGTGGGTCTCTTCTGGTAATGTGTTGGGTTCTTTTGGTGGGTTGTTATAGGTGAGGATCTTTCATGTTTAATACTGCCCAATAAAAATGTGTTCATGTTGAGTTTGTCACGTGTCTTGTGTATGATGTGTTTGTGAACACTTATTGGGCAGGGTGAATATTTAAAAAAAGAGTGCGGGAGGGACAAGGTCTTTAACCCTTAACCTCAAGACAACATAACCAATCAATAATGCATCACAGAAACATGATGCAGACAAAAAAATCCACACAGTCACACAAACACTGTCACCCAAAGTTATTTCTGCATGCAATGGATTAGACATTCCTTCATTTTCTATAGCTCAACTACTGAAGCATTGCGTTACCAAGGTCATGGGTTCAATTCTTATGAAATGCGCAAACTCATGGAATGCATACCTTGAATTAATTAACTCTCTTTGAATGAAAGCATCCACAACATGAATACGTACTGCATAAATGTTCTTTTTCAGCAGTACTTATAGTCTCATTGTAATTAATACTGGTAAGAGAAAATTCTTTGCGGTGAATCATATTCTTCTGAGAGAAAGAAGAGATGTGTTTGGTGTGTGCGCGAGCGTTTCCCACGTGGTGTGGTTGTCAGGCTGAGACAGGCCGCTGTGCGCAGGACGGCTGCATGTGTCTCTGTGTGTGTGTATGTGTGTAGTTGTCAGGCCGCCGTGTGCAGTGTGTGCCACCAGCGCGGGTAATGGGGATGGACCTGTCAACTCACTTAATGCAGCTAATGTGTGCTAGAGCCGGGGGATATGAATACACACACACACACACACACACACACACACACACAGTGCTCCTCTTTCCTCGGCTCATCACTGCTCTGTCACATTTTTCCTTCTCTACCCTATGCTTATTCATTTCCATCTCAATCCATCTCTCTCCTACTTTGGCTTCTTCCTATCATCGCTTTCACACTGTTTTATGCTATTATTATGCTGGCACACTAAACTCTTGGGCCCCCGCTATGCTAAAATGGTGTTTTCCTACCTTTTGTTTTATGTACTGCCACAGCCCCATCAGTAAGGCTCTCCCAGAGGAAAATTTCAGCGTTCAGAGGTTGCCCTTTTGAAGCTCAGAAGACTTGAAGTTCTTGGTTATGTTTCTTTGAATAGTATCTCAGATAAAATGCCTCAACATTTAGGACACAAATGTGACAGTTGTTGATGTACAGTGCAGTAATAAAGATTTACTTTAATTTGAGAAATGTTTTTAAGTCTCTACATTGTAACTAGACTTTGATTTCTTGGTAGATCCGAGCATGGTTTGAAAAATTGTCAAACAAAGCAAAAAATCTGTTTCTAAACCTCCTCTTTGATGTTCTCTGCTCTAATATAACATCCTCTGTGTTTTTTATTTTTATGGTGGTACAGTAAACTTGGGAGCCCTGGGTATGCTGAAGTGTAGATAGGTCAGAAATCTTGCTTTTCAAAGGAGGGCCCAGTGCTCTGGTAATGATTATCTGTTGACAAATGTGATGAATGCTGGAAGTGCCTAAACCCAAACAACCACGAGGAAGAGTGTGAAGGAAAAAATCCAATATGGGCAAGGAAAGAAACCTCATAAAGAAGGAGTGGCATATGGAGATGGAGAAATTCCCCCCTCCATCTCTCCTGTCGCCTTCCACGGCTGTCGCTCTGATGAATATCATCCAAGTAATGTACAGATCCACTGCAATCTTTCTTTTATCACCTACTTCTACATCATCTGCCTTCAGCTCTTTATGGTTCATTCATTCTCTATTGTTATAATTCTAAACTCAGTTCAAGCAGTGGCTGTAATTTTCCCAAGTGTCCCAAGTTGGTCCTAAAACAACATTTCTGTCAGACAAACATAGTGCTAACCCCAACCCCCGACCTTAAAGGGAAACTCCACTTTTTTTGAAAGTAGGCTCATTTTCCAGCTCCTCTAGAGTTAAACATTTGTTTGTACCATTTTGGAATCCATTTAGCCGATCTCCGGGTCTGGCGGTACCACTTCTTAGTTCGACAGAAAATTAAAAGTTGCGATTTTCTAGGCAGATATGGCTAGGAACTATATTCTCATTTCGGCGTAATAATCAACGACTTTGCTGCCATAACATGGCACAATGATATTACGCACTGCCCGAAAATAGTCCCCTTTTATTGAAAGTTACCAAGGAGACTATTTTCAGTACAGGTGTAACTACATAAGTGTCAAGTTTTAAATAGGAGAAATATTGAAACACTTTGGTCATTTTTGAGCCGATGCTAATGGTCTAATCAGACTTAATGGATTATGCTAAGCTATGCTAAAAGTGGTACCGCCAGACCCAAAGATCGGCTGAATGGATTCCAAAATGTTAGGGGGGCTGGAACATGAACCTGTTTTTATAAAAAGTAGAGTGTCTCTTTAACCAAAAACTACCTCAAAATCGAAGGAAAATGATAACCGTGAAGCTTGTGCTTTTTGGTAACTAGGTGATGTACTTAAAACATCATGTTTGACAAAATCATGATCACTTAGTTCAACCTATGCTGTTATTTTTAACTTCTTTCAGATCATTGTGTATAGACTTCAAAATAAACCCCATCTAGTGTTGAAATCACACAATGACTTTGATAATAAGTCCAAAATATAGCAGCAGTGTTACTTTACGTTCCCCGTTCTGACAGTATGATCAAGAGAGATGTGTTTCATTGCCACTTCGTTGTTGTTATAGTTAGGTTTGCTGTAATTTATGCCTATTTACAGTTCTCACCTGCAAAAGCGGACATTTTGTAATCAGGACATAAAAAGGAGATTGGCCACCAGTTCTGAAAGGATTTTTGATTAGAGCTGTTACATGACATGGTGTTGCCAGAGAAATGCATCATCAGACAGGCTGTGCATGCTCACATCCAAACCGTCAACACTCACCTCAGCTGCTTAACAGACACAACAACTTTCACTGTGTTTATCACAACATCCTGTGAATGTCCTGCTGTATATTTATTTGTGCCTGTCTTAATTCAATTACATTTATTTGTGCAGCGCTTTTTCACAATTTACACTGTTGCAAAGTAGTTTAGAAGTTTCATCAAGTCTTGATGAGATATATAACAAAAATTTGTCTGAAATGAGTCTTAGCGGAATAAATTACTTATTGGAATGGAAATAACACATACCTGTATATAGTTGAGGTTTGGTGTTTGCATTATAGGAGTGTTTGTTTTGAAGTGGGTGTCTGTTCAGAAATGTATTCTAGTGTTTATTTACACTCTGTAATACAATTCAAATTTTAGAGAATTGGTAATTTATTAACATTATATTAATTTCATTTGTTTACTAAATTCATCATATAAATACTCGTAATATTCTACCTGCAGTGTTTTTAATTGGTAGTGTTCTGTTTAGGCAAACGCATTAAGCTGTTCCTGTCTTTGTGTGGCTACATTTGCTATGCTGAACATGAACTTGGATAGGTAGTCTATGCATTTTGAATGTTATGTTTGCAGCTCTGTGTAGAGCAAGTGATTTTTGTATTTATAGTGTATGTAAAAGTGAGTGAGCGTGTGTGTGAGCATGTTAGCATCCCAAGAGAAGGGATGGAGGACACACATTAGCTGTGCCACAGCAGATGTCAGCAGGCACATGGTGCATGGCTCATAAATTATAAAGTCACTACTTCCCCCCATGCCCCCTCATCACATTTTCTTCATCTTATCTCTCTTTTTTTCACTCCTCCATCTCATTAAATCTCTGCTTTTTTCTGTTCTTTGTTACCAAGATCGTGTTAATCTATTTGTTGGTCCTGATTCTGATCTTTTGTAAGTTCTTGATCGCTTGCCACTGGACTGAGTGACTGTTTCTCAAACGTCAACTGTTTTTCTGAAAGCAGTTTAGGTGCAATAGACCTTAGTTCAAATGGATGCTATAATTCAATACAAATGTGATTCTAGATGCTCAGTCTTTTTGTTGGATTGTGATGTTGTGTAGCTTTATGTCATTTAGCCAAAAATATCTTTCTCAAAGTTTATAGTAGGCCAAGTGTTACAATGGTCTTGGATTTAGCATGACCAAAAGCTGTTTTTTATGCTTCCTACAGTGTTTTGTACTGGTTGTGTAGGTCAAATGTATAGGTTGAGTCCAGTGTAAGGCACTTTACATTAAAGCATCTGCCAAATGTATAATTGTAAAAATTTGATGCACCAAGGTCACAGCAGCACTTTATACCAGTGGCGAGTATTTTGTATTTTGACACAATTCTACAAATATGCAATTGTATACAGTATTATAGCCTATATTTCTGCCACTTCAATTGTGACATGTGTTACTGTGCAAACGTTTGCATTCACTTTAAGACTTTATAACTGACTGTTTTTATGAGGAACCTTGCCAAGACATAATTTCGTATTTTGAGATAATTTTGTGTGTATGTGTCCTTTCAAGCCCAAAGACATTATGGGCTTTTTGTTTGTTTAATTATAATTTATGTGTAATTTTTCTGCTTTTCCACAAAAATGTTTTGTGTCTTTTCTGACTGGGTGGGCCAGTCGTCAATCTGAGTGGGCCAGTGCCACCCTGGCCCTTATGTAGCCTCACCACTGCTATAAACAGACTATATTTCCATCTCTCACAGCCTTGTTTTCGTTCACATGAAGTTAAATATGGCATCTATGCTGACTAAGGTCTATTGGGCAGCATATAAACCCGGAGATTTATAAGCAAGATGGATAATATCTGGCTCAAGATGTAGTGGAGTTTAAAGAACCTCTGAATGTCAGTGCTCCCAAACATTTCTTCCACATCGTTTCTTACTCATTCTTTTCCTTATCTTCTGAATCATCTTCTGTTGTTCTCCACAAAATCTTTATAAAACAACTATGGCTGGCACCCAAAAAGTGAATAATCTGTAATCTTTTTCTCACATCCTTTTGTGTACCTTCATGTCCTTCTAAACTTAGCAGAGTCACCTTTCATCAAAGCGTATCCCCCTTTGCCCCAATTAGGAAATAATTTGGGTCTAGAACAGGGTAAACTAGGGTAAACTAACACTTTAAATATAATTCACAGAGTTTATGCATTATTTAGCAAAACGCCTTAAAGAGTGCACATATTTTCTTAGATAAGCAAATTTCTGCATGATAATTTTCCTTAGAGAAACTAAGCAGATGAAGAGAGACAAGACAGGATATATTCTGTACATTAGTTATGATTTAAAGGCAAAGTTATGATTTGTATGATTCATGTTCTTTGATTCTTCTTTATCTCTCTTGTTTTCGTTCTTTCCCATCCCCCTACATTGTATGCTGTTTACTGATTATAGTGACATTGGTTAAATTGGGGCAGAGCATGAAGCACTGATGCAGAAGAGACAGGATTCTGCCACACTGACTTTCTCTCTCTCTCTCTCTCTCTCTCTCTCTCTCTCTCTCTCTCTCTCTCACACACACACACACACACACACACACACACACACACACACACACACACACACACACACAGTGTTCTTCTCTATCTTTCTGTCATGTGCTATCTCTGGGCCCTTGGGCCTTAGCTGAGGGGATTCCAAGTGCCACACTACAACATCTGTCTCCACAATGCCTCAACACATTCTCTCTGACTTTGTCATTGTTGCTTATTTTCTATTTTACCATTCTATGCACTTTTGCTACAGCTGACCCGCAAAGTTTTTTTTCACAGAGTCGCTTGTAAGTGGCGTCATGTTAGGGTTATCCACATGCTTTTACTGGATTAAAAAACATTAATAAATTAACATATACATACATACATACACACACACACACACACACACACACACACACACACACACACACACACACACACACACACACACACACACACACACACACACACTCACCTAAAGGATTATTAGGAACACCATACTAATACTGTGTTTGACCCCCTTTCACCTTCAGAACTGCCTTAATTCTACATGGCATTGATTCAACAAGGTGTTGAAAGCATTCTTTAGAAATGTTGGCCCATATTGATAGGATTGCGTCTTGCAGTTGATGGAGATTTGTGGGATGCACATCCAGGGCACGAAGCTCTCGTTCCACCACATCCCAAAGATGCTCTATTGGGTTGAGATCTGGTGACTGTGGGGGCCTTTTTAGTACAGTGACCTCATTGTCATGTTCAAGAAACCAATTTAAAATGATTCGAGCTTTGTGACATGGTGCATTATCCTGCTGGAAGTAGCCATCAGAGGATGGGTACACGGTGGTCATAAAGGGATGGACATGGTCAGAAACAATGCTCAGGTAGACCGTGGCATTTAAACGATGCCCAATTGGCACTAAGGGGCCTAAAGTGTGCCAAGAAAACATCCCCCATACCATTACACCACCACCACCAGCCTGCACAGTGGTAACAAGGCATGATGGATCCATGTTCTCATTCTGTTTACGCCAAATTCTGATTCTACCATCTGAATGTCTGAACAGAAATCGAGACTCATCAGACCAGGCAACATTTTTCCAGTCTTCAACCGTCCAATTTTGGGGAGCTTGCGCAAATTGCAGCATCTTTTTCCTATTTGTAGTGGAGATGAGTGGTACCCGGTGGGGTCTTCTGCTGTTGTAGCCCATCCGCCTCAAGGTTTTGCGTGTTGTGGCTTCACAAATGCTTTGCTGCAAACCTCGGTTTGTAACGAGTGGTTATTTCAGTCAAAGTTGCTCTTGAATCAGTCGGCCCATTGTCCTCTGACCTCTAGCATTTTCGCCCACAGGACTGCCGCATACTGGATGTTTTTCCCTTTTCACACCTTTCTTTGTAAACCCTAGAAATGGTTGTGCGTTAAAATCCCAGTAACTGAGCAGTTAATCACGATTAATCTTTTGACAGCCCTAATCTTTATGCTAGTTACTGTAGTTACAAGAATGAATGTACAGTATGTGGATGAATGCTATTTCAGTAACATCAGCAAAGCTACTAGAAACTGAAACTCAAACTGCAATGTTTGTCCCGATCCTAAATAAAATTAAGAAAATTAGCAGTCACCAAAGCAAAGAAAAAAATACTCAAGAAGAGCAGTGCAGATCTGTGAGTGATGTGAGTTCTAGCACTTCTGTGTCAGTGTAGGAGTCAGCCAGGCCAAACTTTCCTTGGCGAGACTCTGTATTGATTTGTGTGGGAATGGCCAGTGTGTAGTGTGTGTGTGAGAGAGTGTTTATACATTACTTTCCACACATGCAGCCTACAGATGCAAGTCAACCTCACCAACCAAGCCTACATCAATCACTGCCTATTAAACACATACTGTACACACCGGCATATGGTACAAATTCACCCAGTTTTAAGTTCAACAGGGATTGTTAGTTTATTTTTAAGTCAAATCTTTCGCAGCAAACAGAGATTTGTCTTTTGCGCTTGTTTGTCTCGAGAACGTGTTTTGTAGTGTTTCTTTTAAGTAATGGGCATTAGATTTCTTTCATTTCTTAACGCCCATATCTGCATTAATGAATAGTAGGCTTTAATTATTAAACAGGGAGATTTACATAAGTACTGCAAATGTGCTTGGATGTTTTCCACCCTTTCGTGCGTATGTGATGGCATACAGGCAGAATAACAGAAACAAAGGGCTAGTGTGGATAGTAGATTTGGATTGTTGGGTTTGGATTGAGGTCCCATAAAAAAGCACAAATGAAATCTCTTTTATATCTCAATTGTTTCTTCTAGATAGCATTGCATGAGCAAATGGAGGAGTCTCCTGCTTCTCAGATTGTTTTTTTTTTACTAAAAGATCCAAAGTAACCTCACATGTGTCTCCTCCAGACTTTCAGAAGAGATCTCAATAATGTCTCAACTGTAGGCTACTTCAAATTTTGAGTTAGCTGTACTGCATTCTGAGCTAACAATGAGTAACCATAAAAAAAATCAATATTACTCCCTCAATCTCACATCTTTCGCTTTAGATTCTCGTTCTTTGCTCTTCTCTTTTTCCATCTACTGCCTCCACCTCTTCCTGTTCCGGCCTCTTTTGTCTTTCTTCCTCTTCCTCTCTTGATTTCTTCTTTCACCCAGCTCCCCTTGAATATTTATGGCCGGTCTAATTAGGCTGCTGAGTGTGGGAGAGGCTTTACCCAGCACTGGCAGAGCGAGAGAGCGGAGGGCAGAAACTGAAGCAAGCTGTTTCCTCTCATATATTTCCATTTTTATTTATTATATATACCGGTATATAAATGTGCGTGTGTGTATGAGTGTGTGCGTGTGTGTGTGTGTGTGTGTGTTTGCTTGCATTTTTTCAGACACAAGCAGTGGTTGAGAGTGAACATGGGCATCACAATTTCTAACTGTAGGAAAGAGAGAGAGAGAGAGAGAGAGAGAGAGAGAGAGAGAGAGAGGGAAAAGAGGCAGCTGGCATTTGACGGTGAAGCATGCCTTTTTAATGAGCATATTAGTCCTCCACAAACCTACTCTCGTCCAACCACTGCACTGATAGAGAGAGAGAGAAGAGAGAGAGAGAGAATTGAGGGGGGGTGTGGTGGAAAATAAAAAAATGGCCGTAAAGGCATGTACAGGTAAAGGGTCAAGGGTTGAAATATTTTGAGAAATGATGGGGGTTTATATGCACACTGTAAAAACAGACAACAACAATATTTTCAACCAGCCTGATCTTACGAGAATTCCTAAATATTTTACAAGTTGGCTAATTCATCCGAAGTTAATAGTGCAAAAACATACGATTCTCATGAAAAAACAACAACAAAACCGAGCCCCTAAGGGGGCGTACACACCAACAATCCCATTTCTCCGTCTTACCCCTTCCCCTTACCCCTACCCCTTAGTTTTGCACGTTCATGAGAGCGAAAGGGCTATCCCAATTGGTCCTTACTCTCACGTGAACGTGCAAAACTAAGGGGTAGGGGTAAGGGAAAGGGGTAAGACAGAGAAATGGGATTGGGCCCAAAACTTTTAAATGCGTCTGAAAATGCCTGGAGGATGCTGAATCCCAGCTGTTTTTTCAGCTGATCGCCAGCTTTCTTCAGCTGAGCGCTTTGGTAGCTGTGATACTTGAGCTGTGAGCCTGTTGGTTGTTGTGATACCTGTCCCGCCCCTCCTCCACTGTGATTGGATGGGCGTGTGAGAACTGACATTGACGAGGGGAGCTTTTCACCCAACGTTGAATCTCTTTCGTCCTGTTTCCGTTTGAGACTGTTTTTTATTTCAGATATATCATTAAGATGTTTGTTTAACTTTTTGATTCAGTTCTCTATGTTCTGTTGGTTGTATTTTACCCCAACGTTTATCTAGTGTTAAAAAAAAACGAAACAGGAAGTGCTTCTGGACCAGTGTTTACATCTTTTGAAATGGTGTATTGAAATTAAAAGGCACAACTAGTCTAGTCCAGTGGTTCCCATCTTTTTTTCTTCAAAGCCCCCCATTGGCTACAACAATATTTGAAGCCCCCACTCACAATTTCTATAAGAATAACCAAACAATAAGAAATCTGATGGTTTTTGCTTATTTTAATGCTTGTTTAGTCTTTTTTTATTATTAATTTTGAATAATCTTGAGCCCCCATTGTAAATTTTTTGAGGCCCCTGTGGGCCCAGGCCCCTTGGTTGAGAAACACTGCTCTAGTCCCCTCCTCCTTAGATTTGTCTGTTTAAAAACAGACCTTAGTTATCTTACATATGTGTGCTTTAGAGTTACAGAAGAAATCTCAACAACATCTATAGCAGGTTTATTTTCTCCTAAAGAATTTAAGGAAAGATGATACTTAATTGAAACCTAACATCTTCTAAGCTTACCTATGAATCAGCAACTTGTAAGGTTCCAGTTGACCTCCACACAGTTATGACCTTCACCCATTTGAGATTATAATAACTTTACAAACGAATTTTCATATGCAAATAACATCCTCCTCATCCAACGTCAGCGTTTCAGACGTGACATTCTCATTGTCATTGAGAGCATGTGAGGTGTCAGGCGTCTTTTGTCAAAATATGTTTCAATTATAACTAGACATCTCAGCCGGCCCGTTCTGTCTGCTTTGAATGTGAATAGACCAGAAATGAAGCAGGAGTATCATTCTTTCATAAGCGTACACAGAGAGAGGAGCCAATGGAGAAACAAGTGGCTATTGTCGGAGGGTGTAGATGTGCTATTGTCAGTCGCTGAGTAATTCTTCGCGGCCAACAGAAGGAGAAGAAAAGAATTGATGGTGGTTGAGAGAGTCAGTGGGATGTATTGATTCCACCAGAGCTCTGTTCATTTCATCCATGCCACAGTCAGATAGTTCTGGTAATACAGCATTCAGTCAGGCCTTAAGATTTAGCGGGATGGGTTGTTTTATTACAGTTCAATCTTAATTACTTCCTACACACACACACACTCACCATAGTGTGACTGTTAATTAAGTGTGTGTTGTGGCTGCAGTCCACTGTAATGTGATATTTGTGTGTGTGTGTGTGTGTGTGTTTGTGGACTGTCCACAGTTGCACCCTTCCTTTCGAAACGCGTAGAGAAGCTACGGTAGCCGCCACAGGACAAGCACATCATCGCCTGAGACAACGTAGTGACAAAACACGCTCTGTAGAGCAGTTTGTCCATTTAAGGCTACTAAAAATGAAATGGCGACTTCCATGTAAGGATACCCACGGTACATGTAGATAAAACGTCTCATTATAAGGTAATAAAACAATACAGTTCATTATACACCTTTAAAATAATGCCATGTTATCTTACATGGGAGTCAACATGGCAAAGCGTCAAAAAAGCACAGCATTCATTATTAAAGTACACAAATGACTCCAGTGCGTTAATACATGTCTTGTGAAGTGAAATTATTTATTTGTGAGAGAAAAGTATTAATATTTGAAAGGGCTGTGAACGTGCGATTAATGCAACGCGCGATATCTGACCCTAGAGCTAGCACGTTTTTGAGGTAAATATAGAATAGATAGAAATGTGCGATTAAGTTGCGATTAATCATGCGTTAACTCATTACAATTTTGCGATTAATCTAGAATAAATATTTTAATATACAAATATTGAAGCTTTAATATCTATCGATCGAATCATGGAAGCTTACAGATCTGTGCAGGAAGTTCAAATGAATTGAATCTCATTGGCTCTTGCTTGTCTTGTGACAAAACACGCATAATGCATCTAATTGTTACTTGACACATACAAGAACCAATGAAATTCCATGATAACGGACGTGTTGCCATATTTGAATATAGTTAAAACATTTTAGCTGAAGAAAGGAAATCAAATGCATGTGGGATGCAATGAGTAAATTATAAGATATTTTTAATATATATTTGAGTTAACTATTCCTTTATTCCTGCCTTTTCTCTCTTTCATCGTTTAATATGCCTAAGCAGGTTTTTTCCGCCTCTGCTGTAGATGGGTGCTTGTGTCACTGTTGCTGGGTTGGGTTCTGTGGCCATGTACCATATGTCCCATTATTATTTAATTGCTCACTGCGTAACCACGACGACCCTTTGGGCATCTACGCAGCCCAGTGTAACATGATGTGGCATGGTGAAGTTAGCATGACCGTGTGCGGTTCAAGGATGCATGGTATGGGATGCATGTCATGGTGGCGCTCTGCCTCTGTGCTGTTTCGAAATGTTTGCTCACAAAGGGACACTAGTTTAAGCACACATGTCTGTTCATACACACAAACACATACTGTATATTCTCCATACCTCCACCCATTTCTCTTTGAGTCAAGCTTTATGGCCCATGAATCAGACAGAAGACAGATTTGTGGGTAAAAGTGCTATTTGTAAGTCGCTCTAATGCAATTATACGAGGTAACCCCACCGTAATCCTGTCATATGGATACATACACAATTATTTCTGCACTCTTTAAAGCTATTTATGTGCATATGTGTGTGTGCCTGCATTATAATGTATACGTGAAAGCGTTGATATCAAAATACAGCAAATTAAGTTACAAATTGACTCTGTTTTGACCTTGGCCATGTTATGGTGATGGCATCCTTACCCTACACAAATACTCACACATGTGTTGTGGCCAGGCGAACACATGTTTATGGCTGAACTCTTCACATTGAGCTGTGTTTTATTCTTGCCCTCTGTGCTGTCATTAGGGCAGACCAGGACGAAGCGCTCTTGTATGAATACTAACACGCATACGTGTAACACAGGGGACAATTGTCTTTTTACTTGACCTTTTGGCCTTTCTGATTCCCAGAAAGTATAGATTTTATCTTGTCTGTTTTCATATTTTTTATTCAAATTGCATGACAACTTGGGTCAAATGTGTGTGGTTTGTTCACACATGCATAGTCAAGGTAATCTCCTAAACACTTTCTCCATCTGCCATTGGTTGTTTAAACAGATGGGGTGCCCAAACTCAAGCCATTATTTAAGCCAGCGTTGCTGGTCAGAATGTTCAAACGTACAGAATTATGTTTTGATACAAACCAGGGTCCTTTTTAAACTTTTCTGCTGAAAGAAATATTTCACTTTCATTAAAAAATCACGATAATTTACCCACCCCCATGTCATACAAGATCTTTATGTCTTTCTTTGTTCAGTCGAGAAGAAATGAAGTTTTTTGAGGAAAACATTCCAGGATTTTTCTCCATATAATAGACATTCAATGCATCTTCAAATGGCTTCAAACGATCCCAACCGAGGCATAAGGGTTTCATCTAGTGAAATGATGATAATTTGTTCCAAAGAAAATAAAAAACATACATTTTTAAACTAAAACTTATCGTCTTGCACTAGTGATGCACCACCGCGACCTTACGTATAACCCTAGCGTGCCGCACAAGCCCTGAAAAGTGAAGCCAAAATGTCTCGATCACCCCCCCAGTGACTGGTCCTAGTATTGGTCATAAACCCCGCCTCTCCCATGTTATTCATTGGGACTACCAAGTAAACAATTTAATTACATGTCATGATTGACAGCTGTGATAAGCGTATTCTGCGAGGGCGGGGCCTTGATTTCTTGGCTTTAATTCCTGCTCACTACTGCGCAGGACTGGTCCAGAAATCGCTACTGCACAGAATCAAGACCCAAGATGTCAGTCCGTATCGGGACACTGGTGCTTCACTTTTCACCAATGGAAGAGAACGAACGGGGTTGGCCATCTTTTTTTACAGTCTATGGTATGACCTAATCACATCGAATTAACGTATCACATGAAACGCACACTTGCAGACCATCTTAAACGATAAACTGACACAAAGGCATTTATTAGTATTATTTCACATACAGCATACGTCGTGTGACCTTTTAACGTGATTACGTAATATGTACGGTTTGCAAGACAAAGTGCAAGACAAGTTGTGGTTTAAAAGTGCATATTTTTTATTTTCTTTGTTAAAAATGACAATCGTTTTGCTGGATAAGACCCTTATGCCTCGTTTGGGATCGAGCCCTTTAAAGCTTCATTGAAACTGTAAACTGTTGAGGTCCACTTAAGTCCACTATATGGAGAAAAATCCTGGTATAGTTTCCTCAAAAAACGTAATTTCATCTCGACTAAACAAAGAAAGACATAAACATCTTGGATGACATGGGGGTAAGTAAATTAAAATATTTTTTATGAAAGTGAAGTATTCCTTTAATAATACTTGATACTTGAATAATACTTGAAAATGGGAGAGGAGGAAGTGCTTTGGAATCATAAAGGTGTAGATCAGTTGGTAAAGCATAGCGTTAGCATTGCAAAGGTCACTCAGGAAACACACGTATTGATAAAATGTATTCCTTGTGATGCACTGAAATTCGCTTTGGATAAAAGTGCCAAATGCATACATTGTTAGTCTATATGTTTTTCAGCTAACTAAAACTATTACGCATCGACACACCGTCAGGACAGTACATGTGGGACAATATATGGAATGAGTGGATTGAGAGAAGGAGAGCGATCACCCACACAGATTGAGATTCTCAATAACATTGAGCTGGAAGGTTGGAGTTTGAAGACGAGGAGAACAGCGTGAACCAGCTTGACTAGTGAACGCAGGTTGAAGTTGGACGAGAGTGGGTGGTAAGGAGAAAGTGACAGCGGATACATGGAGAGGAGGGGTAGGGAATGCTCATAAAAAGGAAAGTGCTACATTCTCCAATGGTGTGCAGTGGCAAGCCTAAAGTATTTATTATATACTTAAGCAAAAAGGTCAAGAGGCTGAGTGATTATAATTGCAGTATAGCACGCTCCTGAGTGTCTTATTGCTTTTTTAAAATGGTTGCCATGTGCATGAAAAACGAAGACGAAAAAATTCCAGTAAAACGTTGTTTTATTGGACAAGTGCTATCTTTCTGACATTAAAACCAAAGGTTGACTTTTGGATGTCCAAGTGTTTTGTATCATGTGTTATTGACTTTCTTACCAAGGAATCACCCTCTTGTCCTGTATTTGGGCCTGTGAGGTGTGTATGAACCATGTTTTGTTGTAAGACTAGCCAGGAGTTAGAACTGTAGAGTCACCGTTGGATACGCCATATTGCGGCAAGGGTGCACAATTGCTGAAAAAATTGGCAGCGCAGTGTGGGTTTGTGTGTAGATGTGACAGCAGAGCACTTTTTTACTTCATCTCTCAATCCGTGTCTTCCTTCACTTGGTGACATTGTTTTTTTATGTTTGATCCCTCATCGCTCTCGTATCTCTTGATTTTTGTCAGCTCTCTTTCGTTAACCCTATTCTGCTTCGAAATAGCGTCGAGAGTCCTGCCCGCAGCCAATCAGAGCCCCGGCTGGCCTGCCTCTCAGTGTGCCAGGCTCTCCATGCGTGCCCTGGTAGCCCGTTTGTGGCTTAACGAACAAACGAGCGTTAGCATCCCCTCGTTTACGCCCCTCCTCGCCAGCTTACCCATAATCCCTCCCTCCTCTCGCACCGTTTTTGCACGTGCCACCGCAGCGCCCCCTAACCCACGTCACGTGAGCGCGAAGGCCCTAGCAACAGCGAGAGAGAGAGGGAAAACTGGAGCGAGACTGGCGAGGAAGAGAGGGAAGAAGGAGGGGGAGAGACGCAGAGCATTAATAAGTAATGGGCCGAACAGTTTGAAACCCGGTCCTCGTTAGCATTGCTGCGGCGCCGTCATTTGCATGGGAGCTCCAAGAGCAAATTCAACAACAGCTTCAACCCACACCCCTCTCGTTTCGATCCTGTCTCTTTCTGTCTTCACGTCTCTCTCAATCTCTCATCACGCGTTACCCTTCCAACCCTCTCTATCTATCTCTCTCTTTTTTGTCTTAGTTATTTGTTATATTTCACTATACTTTATCCTCTTCCTGTGAATAGTGTGTTTCTTTTGCTCTTCCATCATTCGTTGGCATCACTGGCATTGGTGTGCTACCATTGGCTCCTCGGTCGTTCTTATTTCCACACTGTTGTTTGCATTGGTGTTCACATTACTGTTAATTATAAATTAAATGTTTGACTTTGTGATAAGTCGTTTAATAATTAAATAATCATATTTTATTCATCGATTCAATGCTGAGGTCATGGATTTCCAGGGCACGTACCAACTGGTGAATGCGTAGCTTGAACACACTGCAGACACTTTGGATAAAAGGATCTACTAAATGCAGTATATGATATAATATTCATGTAATGCAAAATTATAGGTTTTACTCAGGATAAGATGAAATGAAGAAGATACTTCAAGGCACTTCATTGCAGTGGTAGATGAGTCAATGCTTTGAATAGACATTACACAAAGTTTAAATTACTTTATCTATATATTCTAGACTGTTAAGACTATACAGTATGTAAATTAATACATTTAGTTTTATTTACATATTATTGAACTTAAGCCTATTATGGGTTTACAGTTCAGCCATAATTTAGTTGATAATGCATGCCTTAAAACTCATATTCGATCATTAGAATGACATATTTAAGTGATTTTCCTATAAATATAATTTCTTAAAATAGCTTGAATTGAACCTCCTGCTTTATTAGTACAGTATGCAGACCTATGAATATGCAAATGAGTCCCTGCCTCCACTCAGTCACACCTGATCCACTCAGTCAACAGTTTGACGTGATTGGTTACACCATGCTTGTGACGTAAAAACGAGCACTTGCAAATCGTGTTTTTGGCACTGTCTTTGCTAAAAATGCAGTTTTAAGGAGAAAATACTCATTTGCACATTTGCACATTGTCTTAAAGAGCCCCTATTTTCCATTTCATGACTTTACTTTTTTTTTAGTGTGTCATTGTGTTAGTACATGTTAAGTTATAAAGTCTACTATGACGTGAGTTATCGTCTCCAACTAAAATCTCTTTTCTTGGACTACATTGAACGCAAAGATTGTAGGCAGTAGTTTACTTTAGATATTAACTTCTGTTGGGAGCTGATCTTTCAAATTTGGTAAGAGGCGTCGCATTTCCGTCACATGCAGGAGGTATTCGGCCAATCACAACACACTGGTTAGCTGGCCAATCGGAGCACGGCACGTTTTTTAAAATGATGAGCTTTATAGAAATCGGGGCAAAGAGTAGCAACAATAATGTACGGAATGTTATAAACCACGTGAACAAATTGTATTACACTAAATACACAAAATAAAGTTATTTTTAGGAACGTAATGGGGCTCATTAAAGCGTATTTAAAACCCCACATAGACATATAAACAATATTATAAACTTGATTTTCACCACAGGGGGGCTTTAATAGACGTTTTGGGCTGTTACAGTGCGTCTTGTAGTTTCTCAATGTGTTGTCCCACAAGTGCTGGGTTTTTAAAGTTGAATTTTAAAGTCACATCTTGACACCCTTGCTTCCTATTTATGCCTATTCATAATTTTTCTCCATTTTTACATTTATATTGTAGTTTATAATTGTTATAATTTTGTGTATTGTTAATATAGCCAAAACAATGTGAGTTCCAGTTGGGTTTATTTTAGCTTGGAATTCTCCCAGCTGCATTTAGTCCTGTGCTAAGAAAGAGGGAGTTTGCCTTGCCTCCTGACATCCCATAACAAAACACACATATACACACACACTTTTGAACATGTACACAAACCTCCTTTCTCTTTGTGTGTGTGTATGTTCCTCTGGCCTTTGGGAGTCTACATAGAGTGAGATGTAACTGGAAGGTTGCCATGCCCCACACATAAATCCAATTCCACAATGTTTTTTTTCTCTTGGTCTGACATGATGCTCCAGGCTGCCCACGCTACACACTACAGCTCTACCAGAGAAACGTGTGTATGTGTGTGTGATTGTGTGAAACACTCACAAGCCCTTGTTTTAGAGAGACCTTACATGCCCCTCTCTAATCCTCCACACACACACACACATACACACACACACACACCTCAAGGCGAAAGGAGACTAGACATAAATTGATCTACACTACCGAACAGAACTGATCGTAAAGAGACACGGGGCCATTATGTGGACAGCTCCTCTGACTCTCTTTAAATCCATCACTTTCAATTCTGTACGCCCAACGGTATAGATAAATATCTCATGTACATTCTCATACAAACTCTGATGCGTTACAAAGTAGCGAGTAGCTGATGCCATAGCTGTGGCTTAGAGGTTTATGCACATGCTCCGTATTCAGCTGTGGTGCTCATGTGGGCAATACGTGTTCGAATCTGGCATGCAACTTGATATCGTTTTTATTTCACCTAATGATGTTATTTCATTGTTATCTGCTGCTATTAAATGGCAAGTATAAGCAGGTAAAAAGGAGAAAAAGAACCTTGAGTGTAAAAAAGTTCAATTAAAGGGATAGTTCACCCAAAAATGATGTCATTAATGACTCACCCTCATGTCTTTCCAAACTCGTAAGACCTCCATTCATCTTCGTTACACAGTTTAAGATGTTTTAGATTTAGTCCGAGAGCTTGCTGACCCTTCATTGAAAATCTACGTAAGGTATACTGTCCATGTCCAGAAAGGTAATAAAAACATCATCAAAGTAGTCCATGTGACATCAGTGGGTCAGTTTGAATGTGTTGAAGCATCGAAAATACATTTTGGTCCAAAAAGAACAAAAATTACGACTTTATTCAGCATTGTCTTCTCTTCTGCATCTGTTGTGAAGCGCATGTGTGAGACTAAAGTCACGTGACTGCAGTGACGCGGATGATATGTTATCCTCAGACATGTTTGCAAAGTCTTTTTTCCAAACTTACAGTATGCGTCTCCCTCAGACTGTAAATGAAGCCTGGGCGCACAAAAAAAAACAGCTGGGGCGCACCAGATAACACGTCAGCCACGTCACTGCAGTCACGTGACTTTAGTCTAGGGCATACGCTTCACAACAGACACGGAGGAGAAGACAAGGCTGAATAAAGTTGTAATTTTTGTTATTTTTGGACCAAAATGTATTTTCGATGCTTCAACACATTCTAACTGACCCACTGATGTCACGTGGACTACTTTGATGATGTTTTTATTACCTTTCTGGACATGGACAGTAAACATTACATAGATTTTTAATGAAGGGTCAACAAGCTCTCTGACTAAATATAAAGGTCAAAATAAGGTCTTACGAGTTTGAAACGACATGAGAGTGAGTCATTAATGACATTATTTTTATTTTGGGGTGAACTATCCCTTTAAAGATGAAAATATAGTGGTGTCATGTTGGTTAAAATAATTTATTTCAGTGCAACACAAAATTATAATTGAATTGCATTATGCAGATGATTTTATCCAAAGTGACTTAAAGGCAGAGTCCACAATGTTTGAAAAACGCTTTGGAAAAGGGGGTCGGACTGACTACCAAAACACACTTGTAGCCAATCAGCAGTAAGGGGCGTATCTACTAACCGACATCCTTGCCGGGGTTGCGTATTGTGTGGGGCAGGTCTATCAAAAGAAGGTACAGATTGTATTGGGGTAGGGGCGTGTTTGTTTAGGTGATTTCAGATGTCAACATTGGAAAAAGTGAGCACTCCGCCTTCAAGCTATGCATTTTTTTCTCTATGAGTCTTTTCTGAGATTTAAACCCACAACCTTTGCGCTGCTATCCCAATGCCATTCCCACTGAGCTACATGATCAACTATATTTTAAAGGTTGTTTACTACAAACATTTGTGGAAAGCTAAGGAAAATGTAATAGAGAGAGCATGTATCACCGGTCACTGATGTTTAATTTACCAGATCCTGTGAATGTGACTGAATCAAAACTACTCACTGACTCTCTCTCTCTCTCTCTCTCTCTCTCTCTCTCTCTCTCTCTCTCTCTCTCTCTCTCTCTCTCTCTCTCTCTCTCTCTCTCTCTGGGTGAAATGTTGTGACAGCGTTGCGCTGATGTTGTAGGGGGTTAAAGTCACGAAGTGCATATTATCCTGTAAGACTTAATACGCAGGTTGGAGCGCGAGGGCCGACTCTTAAATTACAGTTTGCCAGGCCTAGCACTCAGCGTGACAACAATACCTCTCTACACACACACACACACAGTCTCACACATACACACACATGCGCTTGCACATAAGTGTGCTTAGGTGTCGTACGAATATTCATTCGGTAGTATATTTTACTGATGCAAATAATCCGACACACATACACACAGATGTTGCAGATGTGTACTTTCATTGCATTTTAACATGGCCATGACAGCCACACAAATACGCACCGAATTTATCAGCCATTGTCTGTAACTGCTACTATCTCTTTCTATGTGTGTGTGTGTGTTTGTGCGTGTGTTTGTGTGAGTGAGCTGCTTGTTATAGTGATGGAGTGTGTGTGTGGGCCAGCGAGTCAAGCCTGTCCTCTCCGCTTTCATAAATCTGCTTTGGATGAAGCTCTCGAGCCATAAAACGCATCGATCGCCATTCTTTACACACACGCACACATATTCACACACACATCGTTCTTCCCACAGGCTAATCCTGCTTTCTATAGGAATGATGTTGTGTCTTGTTGAGTGAGTTTTGAATGCACGCGTGTGCCAGAAATACAAAGGCGTAAATAAAGATGGATTTCACACAGAGAAAGAGATCTATTTTAGATATATTAGTGAAGGCATCTTGTACTGTAAATGAAATCATTTTGATAAGATACGACAGTGGTATGACATACAGTACTGTACCAGTGAACTTAACCCTCACAAAAAACTGATTTAGATTTAGAAATAAAAACAGCTTTGAGATCATTTTACGTAGTAAAGTTGGCAATTGGTTCTCTGTCCATTGGTTTCATGACCAATTGTGACACGTCTTATTTGAATATGTGCAAGCGCAAATAAGTTTAAATTATTACACTGTACAGTACAGTCAGAAGATAATGAAGTATATATCTTGAATTTCACACAATTTGTTTTAACAAATGACAACAGTGATGCTGGGTGTAATGATGGGGTTACCCCAGATTTCCACCGACTGCGGAGCGGCTGCAGATCAGCTCCGCTGCGTTACGTCTCCGCACTCCGCCGTCCGTCAATACCCACCAGTTCCGTTTTTGTTGCAGAGCGGCTGCGTGCTGAAGTGACGAGGACTCATGAGGTCTCGCAAATTCACGTGATGATCGCGCGATACCTAGTTCTGTCTCTGCCCATTATGCCGTTGAATTATGACGTTTTTACAAACCAGCCCAGATCACAACACGAGATCTCGCGTAGACAGAGCAGTACATCAAATCCATCCAAAATTCAAAAAATAAGAAGGCTGCTAAAACATTTATATATGATCTATCTTTAATGTATTTATTTGAAACTCCCTCTGGCTCTGTTCCTGTCTATTATTTGTTGTTTCAGTATTAATGACTTTATTTGTGTGTGTTTGTAATGTTTGTATTGCAAAGATTTAATAAAAAAAAAACACGAGTTCTCGTGAATTCAGGTATGATCACGCGATAAAGTCATGGCTCCGCCCTGCGGAGCTGTCCGGCATCCGTCAAAAATAGAAGCTCTGCGTATTTGTGCCGGAGGGCTGCGGATGGCCGGAGCTGTGACGGATTTGGAGCGCAGTCAGTGGAAATACACACATTGACTTGAATGGAAACCGATTGACTCCGCCGCCGTTCCGCAACGGATCCGCAGCCGTTCCGCAGTCGGTGGAAAACCGGGGTTAGGTGTGAGGCTTCATTCTTGCTTTCTTCTATTAATCATGTGTGTTTGTACTATTCACATCATACAGGTTCATACAAAACCGCTACCTCATAAAATAGTTAAGCTGTCCCATTAGGTTGAGCCATAGTATGCATACAGTGCACACTGCCCGGAGAAACTAGGACACTGACACACAACACGAACACACACAAACACATATCGGGAATGACTGTTCTCACACACTGACATACTTTGCTGTTGTTATTATGGTCAGTGATGTAGGTTCAACAAAAAAACACACCTCTAATTTTCCTTACATTTAATGCATCGTTGTTTGAGAGTTCAATAATAAAAAATAAAAAAATAACACAAAATTTCAGTGTTGTATGCGAGACCACCGAAACCGAGACTAAAGTCCGGAATACACTGAAGGATTTTTGCCCTCCTATAAGATCATTAGCTTATCACACTATGTGACATGGATCGTTTAAACCACTGATTAAGAGCCACAATCACAGAAATCGCAACGATTGTTTCACGATGGCAATCTTTCATCTGGAACAGCCAAAAACCGTGCAGTGTATCCTGGGCTTTAGACAAGACCAAAGGGTGTCGAGACCAAGACAAGACCGATATCAAAGACAGTTTAGACATAGACAAGACTAATAGGGTGTACACACCAAACGCGAAGTTCACAATTCGCACGAGTAGATGACATGCAAAGTCAAGGCAAAGAATCATACAGATGCGAACTCGCACAGGATAATGTGAATTGGGCAGCGCGATTGTCGCGAAAACGCGCGGTTCCCCTCAAACGCATTTTTGCGCAGGTTGAAAATATTCAACTCAAGCAAAAAATGTGCATGACACAAAGTTAAATCCCACGAGTAATCTTGAGCGAGGAACGCAATCTTGCATTTGTTTAGGCAGCACAAGACCATAAAAAATGGTACTACAACACTAGTTACAGACTTATGCATTCTAAGTAAGGGATAATGTAGAGGCAGCCGGTAGTTATCGGGAAATAAGTGTGATCAGGGGCTTATTTCCCGATAACTACCGGCTGCCTCTACATTATCCCGCTTATTACACGGCTTCTTGTCACATAAGAAAAAAAAACGGACATGAATATGAATTTTAAACATTTTATTGGCATATTTGTTTTAAATTAACATTTTTATCCTTCCGCGAAACTTTGCACAGATGCATAAAATGATCGTAATACCTTATTAAGATCCTCTGCTTCATACTTGTCTGTCTCCATTTTTTCTCTTTTAGCCAGTCTCAGAGAAGTTTTAATGCCCATTCTGTATTTTTTGTGTGTTGGCTTCATAGCTGTCATGCTCTATTTTGTCAAGTTCAGTCTCAGTAAGCTGTCTGTGTCTTGTCGTGGTTGTCCAGTGTTTGTCACAAGATGGCGCCAAACAGTAATCTTTATTGATCTTTATTGGCGCGGAGCGATTTTACTCGTACAAGTAGTACCGGCTATGCGTTTTATTTAGCGGTTATTATTTGAAAAGAACGAACCTGCAAATGTCTCAACTGAACAATCAGAATCAAGCATTCCAGAGAGCCTTGTAATAAGTAAGGGATAATGTATAGGCAGCAGGGTGTTATCGCAAAATAAGCCCCTTCAGTGTGATACAAGACACACTGTCGGGGCTTATTTCTGCGATAACAATTTGCGAACTGTACATTATTGTGCTTATTACACGGCTATTTATTTCACAAGTGAGGTAAGGAACATTAAATATTGATTTGAAATATTGTATTTGCTCATTTTTAATGAATGCAGACCTTCCACGAGGTAAACCTGTTTACTTTTTGGTTTTAAGATAAGACATAAGTGCAGATGTCAGGAACACATTATTTGTTTTAATTATTTGTAAATATAATGTCATATATGTTATTAAATGTATTATTAGACCCGTGGTTATCTGCTAAGAATGAACCTTGGAATGTTGTGGCTGGCCAATCAGAATCAAGCATTTTAGAGAGCCGTGTAATAAGTGTTCTTATCTATTCAGAAGCAAAATAGCTCAGAAACGCACAAAAGTTTTGGTTTGGTCTGAATTTGTTGCGTCTAAATTTGTTTGGGACTAGCCAAAATAAACCTGAACAAACTTGTGTTTGTAATTGTGTCTAAAATTGATTCAAGTACCTTTTTTTTTGCAGTCACATCTTGGATATTGTGGGCCTTTGTATTTTTTCGATTGAAAATTGACAGACTGTTGTTTGGACAATCCCCATTAATATTTTACTAGGGATGCACCGATAGGATTTTTGGGCCGATACCGATTTAAACAGACAACTTCTGGCCGATACCGATATTAAACACTTGTATACAATACTATACAGTTGGTCTGTTAGATAGTTTATTTCTGCATCAAATTATTTTTACTGAACATGGATTGGATCTAATTAACATTCAACTGTCCAACATAATAAGAGAGGCACAAATTAAGCTAAAACAAATATAATAAGGCAACATGACAACCTTCAAAGGTGGTTTTTGCTATTCAGCATTTATTTTATTAACAACATTAACTCATTTTTTACATATAATGGATTTCTTTATGCAGTTAATTAATAAACAATCGGTACCGGCTTTCTCGTGCTATTGCTGATATGCCGATGGTTTAAAAATCATCAAAAATCGGCCGATAAATATTGGCGGCCGATACATCGGTGCATCACTATATTTTACCAGCACAAAAGAAATCAAATAAGAAATAAGTCAATGATTGCTTTTAAAGCCAGAAGTTTTACATCCAAACACATTTATGATGTTAACACAGAAATCAGACATTGCACAAGCAATTTAGTATTATTTCCGTATTATTTCCGTTGTCTTGACTGATCTTAAACTAAACTCCTGAGACCACTTAATGGATAGACCAAGATCGGTCGCGAGTACTACAACATTTATTTTTGCTCAGAGGTTGTTTATAGCTTCTTAAGTTACATTTAAGTATCAACTTTGTCTTGGATGTCATATAAATAGAAGCAAATGTTAACACATGAGATGACTGACCAGTTTTCAGGTTTGATCAATCTAAACACAGTTTAAGAAACTTTAAAAGAAATGCTTGAGAAATTAAAAATGTCAGATGGAAATTTAAGAAGAGGTTTGCTCTTATTTTAATCTCTGTGCTGTCTAGGATAAATTAGGGTGACCATACGTGCCATTCTTCCCGGACGCATCCCGTCCAGGATTTTGGTGCGTCTTCCGGAAGTCGTATTTGTCGACCGCATACGCCATTCAGTTAAAAACATAAGATATACAATCGTAGTTTCATTCTTACCCTAAAATGTAACGGTTGCTTTTCTGTAATAATAATAATAATCCTCTATGATGTATGCGGTCGACAAATACGACTTCCGGAAGACGAACACAAAATCCTGGACGGGATGCGTCCGAGAAGAATGGCACGTATGGTCACCCTAGGATAAATAAGATGTTAAAATTATCTTTTTTGTATTTCTTTTTGGATTTTTGTTTGTGTTTTCAGTAGTTTTACACATGGGATATTTAAAATTTCAACCTTATTATAAAAAGTAAAGTTTTTACCAAAAGTTTTCAAAAGATTAAATGTAAAGTTGGCACACCAAAGCTCCAAACATATCAAAATGGATTTAAAAGGCTTCACATGGTGTGTGATGTTTCGAGCATGCAGCCTCTTCATCAGTACACAAGCTCTTTTATCACACATACCAAGTTTTTAACCATCTAAAATCTCAGATGTCAATATTTGGTGGTTTAAATGCCCATGCAAAATCTCTGTTAAAGGAACACGCTAACTTTTGGGATTTTAGCTTATTTACTGTATCCTCCAGAGTAAGATAAGTCCATACATACCTTTTTCATCTTAGTACGTGACGTAACTCTGCCTGATGCCCCCACTGCTAGCCTAGCATAGCACAAAGACTGAAAGTGAATGGCTCTAGCTAGCATACT
>NC_133344.1:32346887-32474387 GCF_030506205.2 Paramisgurnus dabryanus
AAAGAAACGCTACATGCATACGCACATACACATTTTTCTACAAAGCAAGGAATACAAACAATCAAGACTGTGAAAGCATCAAGCATTTTTTTAGATGGACGATGAGGTTTATTACTACAAGTGACTCTGGACTATAAAGCGGCAACGTTTTGTAAACTTTTTTGGAGAAGCGTTAATAAAGTCTTGAGCACCACAAACACAGTCCTGTAGGTCGCCATTGCTGTTTTGGTTATACTCACGAAACTTGCGTGTCTACGGTTGAAAATGTTGTCGTGCAAAAAGTGATACTGCTGAAACCGCTTAGGGAGAGGAGAACAGATGAGAGCATGACTGGAGATGTCAAGTTTACTTAATTTTTTTACCTCACTTTGAGTGTCCACTAACTTTGGCAGGATTTTTCTTTCTTGAAAGAGCTTATTGTACAAACCACTACTTTGTTAACAAAGCGTTATGGTCAGCCAATCACACAAGAGCTTGAATGATCAAGAAGTACTGTGTGCAATATCCATTAGACAGTCAGTAAAAGAAATGTGGGCGGTTTGTGGGCGTGCTGTCTGAAACCAGTCTATGGCTGAAATTGAGTCATGTTGACAGGCCTGTTGAATTCAACCTCTCCAATCTCATCTCTTTTCTCTCTCACTCTCTGAAATGTTCAGTTATGACATATCTGTCTGCTTTAAGTAGACATGCCAGAACAATCATTGGTGTGAGAATGAGCCACAGTCGTACACATACACCAACATTCATGAACACGCTCATATAGTCTTCAAACACTACCGCCCTGACTAATACAGTATACTCATGCAAACTGACAGCAATGACTTTGACACACACCCATGGTCTGTTCCAAATCTTAGTCAACTATCTACATAGGCAGCATTTAAGACATAAAGGGACGGTCTCCCGGACAGGGCTTATCCTAGTCCCAGACTAAAATGCTTGTTTAAGCTAGCTGAATCTTGCACTGACATATCTTAACTAACATACATTATTATTATTGTTTTGTTTCAAGATGCACAGCAGTATTGTGTTTGTAAGGTATGTATGTATGTAAAAACTACTTAAAGGTGCAGTGTATACATTTTAGCAGCATCTAGTGGTGAGGTTGCGAATTGCAAACAACGGCTCAGTCCACTGCTCACCCCTCGCTTTTGAAACGCATAGAGAAGCTATGGTAGCCGCCACGGGAAAAACATGTCATCAACGGAAACAACTTAGTAAAAATAGTTTGTTCGTTAAGGGCGTAGAAACATGGCGGCCCAAAATGGCGACTTCCACGTAAGGGTACCCTCAGTGTATGTAGATAAAAACATCTCATTCTAAAGTAATAAAACCATAATGGATCATTATAAAAAGGTCTTTATACACCCCTGATAATATTGTTTTGTATATTATTTTGCATTTCTGTCAAGAGATCCTTTAAAAAAATACACACTGCACCTTTAAATGTCCTAATATAATAAGGCCTGGTCCTGGATTAATATAAACCCTGTCTGGGAAACTGCCCCTATAGGTGTTCATAGGAATCTTGACTTAAATGCGCTCTTATTTGTAGATTGCTTCAAATTAAAGTGCTATAATACATAAAAAATGTAAATGTAACGTAAAATATAAGGCAAAATTGTGGGGTTAGCATTGCCTGTATGCTTTGTTGTAAAGCCAATCCCAGAATTGTGTTTTTATTAATAAGTTGCTGATAATAAGCTTAGGATTGATCAAAATAGTCCAGTCTTATTAAAATGTATAATTTTCCCTCATATTTTTGTGTGCATTGTTCGTATTACAGTGTAGTTCTGTTAGCTTAGCAACATGCTAATGTCAAACTCTATTGAAATGAACTTTTAGTTGGGTTTCACTATTTGTGTGGCGCATATAAGTTACACAAAGCATTGCAAACCGGTCACTTATGTCATTTTATGAGAGTTCGAACATTGCCTACAAGTCATTTGCCCATGTAAGGCATCTCGTTCGATTTTGGAACGGTGCTCCTATCAGTTACAGCATTTCTTTTTGAGACGATCGTTTCACAACACAATATTTAACGAAAACAGACACTCGTGAGCAATCAGGCCCATTCTTCCTGTGAACAGCACAATAGTAGCGCTCACTTCCTGCCTGGATCCTTATCTAAGTTCATACATTCACATATTATGTTTGAGAACAAAAGAAATAGTGAGAAGGAGAATGAGAGCGAGTGAATAACTGTGAAGAAGAGAGAAGGGGGGATACTGTGTGACAGTCTTCTTGAATAATACATCAGGGTTGACTTGTCAGAGCGGTGACTTCAAAGCACAATGCACGCTGAGCCGAGAGAAAAAGAGAGATTGAGCTACAGAAGAAGAGAGAGACGTTGGGATGAGGAGTGGGTTGTTAGAGAGGAGAATATCTGTGTGCATAAAATCTCCATATGCCCCGTCGACGCGCTTGTTGCGTTTATAAACGGATCCGCCCTCCATTTTGAGCCAAACAAAATGTCCTTTTCTATGTTCTTCTGGTTCCTCTTTCCACTTGATTCTTTGGTTCCTCTACTCCGGGGGTTCTCAACCTTTCTTGGTCGAAGATCTTCTTTGAACGATCTTAAGACTACTATAAATACTACAATCTGTACTTTTAGGTTAAAAATAAACAAAAAACAGTTATTGACCAAATACATTTAAATCAGTCTTCAGAACTGTCTCCTTACTTTATCCCAGTTCTTAGAGTCCAAAATTTGGATTTCATGGTGACCCTGAATTGTTTGATCAATTACCCTTTAGATTTATTCACATTTGTTTACGATGTAGCCTATATTTTGCATGTTTTCAGCAAGTGAAGCTGCGTGTTGTAGGTCACAGTTTCTTAAATTTACTTTAAATATACACTTAATAGAAATCTTTGGTTGCTCTATTTGCAGCCATTTACATCTACACAGTGTTTCTCCATTCATCTCCATTCATCCATCTTTTCATACACCCCTCCATCCTTGTGTGTGAGCTGAGAGCAGAATCCTAAAGAAAATTACTTCTTCTTAAAACAACACAAATTAGTAAACCTTTCAATTGTTGAAAAGATTGGGCTTATTATCAAAATTTGGAAGGTGTTCGTGAAGTCAAATTTCCTTAAGGTTTTAATTTTCAAGTTTATATTATTTATGTAGCACTTTTCACAATCACACTGTTTCAAAGCAGTTTTTCATGAAAGTAATAATGTACCTAAAATTAAAACTAGCTGTCATTATTTACTCACCCTCGTTTCGTATAATCTGTGTTATGTTGTTTTTTCTGTCTTGGAATACAACAGAATGAAATTTAATTTATTTTTTCCATACAACAGCAGTTCAAACCCACAAGTTCAAACCCAAGTGACGAAAGCATCAATAAACTAGTCAATATGTACTACATTCATAGTTCTCATGGGCCATAAAATTACTGCGTTATTTACTGACTTCTGTTCAGTAAGTTTTTGACACAAGAACAATATATCTGAGTCAGCGAGTTCATCTAGAGAAACAGATCAGTAAATGATTTAACCAAATCAGTAAATGAACAATTCATGAACTATTTGTTCTTTTTCAGTTCCAATTCTTGAGTTCAACTCACTAATTTTGAGTAAGTAATTCACGAATGGAAATATTATCAGGGAATAAAGACTTTATTTGTTTCTTTACCCCTTAGGTGTTACCTCACCCTATTGAGTGAAATTTACACTCTTAAATATTTAAACAATATACAGTTTGTCAGGATTAAATAAGAATTGACATGCAAAACCAAGCGTGCCGCACAAGCCCTGAAAAGTGAAGCCAAAACGTCTCGATCGCCCCCCAGTGACTGGTCCCTGTATAGGTCATAAACCCCGCCTCCCCATTTTATTCAATGGGACTTGAGACCAACTAAAAAAATTAATTACACTTCAATTATATTTTTTCCGAACCTGGTTTCTGTCATTTATTGTAGTTTTTATCACACTGATGTAAATTCAAATGTTTGTTTTTAAAATACGTTTATGTTTAGTTAGTTATTTAATGATATAAAAACGGAGGTGTCACGTCATGATTGACAGCTGTGATATCGTGTGATATGCGCATTCTGAGAGAGCGAGGGCGGGGTTTTGACTTTGCGGCTTCACTTCCTGCTCACTACTGCGCATGACTGGTCCCGAAATCGCTACTGCGCAGACTCAAGACCCAAGATGTCAGCGCCATATCAGGACACTGGCGGCATCACTTTTCACCAATGGAAGGGAGCGAAAAAGTGTCGTCGATCTTTTTTTACAGTCTATGCGCAAAACACTGAAGTAAACGTAGGTGTCCTGCCATTAAGCAGGATATCATTTTTTTGAGGCACACTCTCTTCATAAATGAATCAGTAAGTCTCCCTACATAATTTATTTTATTAAACACTGTTGAAATGTCTATTCTAGAGTCTATGACCTTTCCAACAATATATAGTTTGCAGTGATAGATTAAAATTTACATCAACAATATTGAATTAAACATAGGTTTCTTGTATTCGGGATGGTGACACTTAACAGTGTAAACAAAGACAAACGTTTGGCCTAATAGTCTTAAATATGAAGCGCAAGTTGTACGGACGGCTCTTATGATACCTTATGGATCAAACAGAACTGGTCAAATTTAATGTCACTTAACTCTTTCACCGCCAGCGTTTTAAAAAAAGTGGCCAGCCAGCGCCAGCGTTTTTCATGATTTTCACCAAAGTTTAATGCCTTCCAGAAAATGTTCTTCTTTAAATATATAAACATACAATATACCAAATGAAAGAACAGACCCTCTGCTTTCAAAAAAAAAAAAAAAAACGTTTCATCCTACCTTCAGTAGTTCTTTTGTAATCAGCTTTTGAATATGGGTAGGTTTCTGCAGAAACACCACATTTTGAGCAAAAAGCAGAGATAATTCCATTTTTGTGACGGACTTTTCATAGAGATCCCATTCAGAGCGATCTTTAAAACAGACACGGACATGCAGCCGCTTGCCATAGGGCAATACTTCCGGGTTTAAAAAGAGAAAGACGGAAAAACTCGTCATTGGCGGGGAAGCGTTTTCTCTTGATTGACGAGATATCTCGTCAATGGCGGGGAAAGAGTTAATAGAAAAGAGGAGCTTTAAATTTACTTTTATTCCCAGGGAAAAAATAACAGCATATGACATGATGATGCTAAGAGAATGCTTTATACACTCACAGTAATCGACATCAATAAAGCATATAAAACTACATATAAAGTGTAGCAAGGATGGCGTATTTTTGTAGGCCAACCCGGAAGTTAGCGGGACACTGGTTTCTTCGCTAAAAAGCTCATTTATTTTTCCATAGACTTTTGGATTGGAGTGGAAAGGGTTCAAAATATTCCCCTAAGCAATGTGACATCAAAACAACAGCGGCAGATGTCATCATGTGTCCTACGTCAAAGTAGATAAAATGTTTATCACAAACTTTAAAGATGCCACCGTTACATAAGTTTACTAGGTTACAGCCTAAAAAGTGGCCCTGGACTTTATTTGCCAAAAGCAGCACACAACACACACTTCTGTTGGCGATCGCCCTCCGCCTATTAGCCATCGCTGTAGTGGACTGGAAATCTAAAGCAATGGGGAGCGATCAGTCAAAACAACATTCTGGAGTTTTTTTTGTAAACATTTCTTTACACATGACCCTAAATATGACCACAAGATTGGATGAAACATATAACAAATGATTATTTGTTATTATAAACTTTCTTCATATGAAAAAAGACTTGAATTATACTTACATGAGCAGCCATGTTGGAAAATGTCCTACCCCTTAGTTTGAAGTAAAGTCCAGAAAAATCTGGCTATCTGGCCCTTCCCCTTCCTCTAAAAGAGAATTCAGACATCCCTAGCCCTTTACGTGAATGCACTCACAGAAGGGTTAGGGGGAAAATCTAGGTAGAAATGGGATTGGGCTTTACACATTTTATCCAACAAGATAATCTTTACAGATGACCCCACAACTTTTATACATTTTTGAATAAAAAGCTAACCTAACCATGGGTTCACACCAGCCGATTCGTGTGTACCGCGTCTAGTTTGCCGCTCAAACATTTTGAGTTTACTTGAACATTTTGAGTTTTCAGCACGTGAAGTTCTAGATATTGAGACATTCACGTGGAAATTTGCATTATGGGAGGGGCTTCTGCGACTCTGTCACTACTAGAGTAAGCTCCTGATTGGTTAACGCAGTGCATTTTCTCTGCCAAAGTTCCAATTTTTCAACTTGCACATTTCTGCGGCAATGCTCAATTCGCGCGAACTAGACGTGCGAATGAGGCGGAATCGCGTCTACCGCACCATGCTAAACGCATCATTGCGCGTGAGACCTCCACACGCGCGTCAACGCGTCTTCACATGGACATAATATTGAAATCACTCACGCTTGACGCCTCTACCGCGGCTGGTATGAACGCAGCATTAGGCTACAAGCTAACTACAAAACGTTTGCTCGACTTCATCATCATCGCCACGACTCTTTCGACAACAACTCAAACTTTATTAAAAACATTTAAAAACTACTTCCCTGATAAAGAAATACACTGTTGATGAATCTTTGTTGGTAGTTGTGCCCATGATCCATGTTTAAAGTTCAGGACAACCTCGTAGATCCCATGTAGCAACTTGTTAGCAACCACCCTTTATAGACACATAAAAGCTTTTAAAAGTCCAGAATGGGGGTATTACTGGTGTGTTTTATGTCGTAGAATAAATTGTGAAAATATCTTGGGCTTGTTTTTAAGATCTTAGTTAGTTTAACCAAACCCCCATTCAAAAAACCCGATGACTTCATGGACAATGGAACGGGAAGTGCTAAAATGCTAACTTGGCACTATATTATATTGTTTACATGCTGTTACTGATGTAACAAAACTGTTTGGTGATGCTTTGCGGTGATAACAAATGAATACAAAATACATTAGTGCCCTTAAGACTACTGCTGACTAAGACATAAAAATTATAGCATTACAACTGAAAAGCTATTAAGACATTTAGAAAATTTTGAGCAGACTAGCATAATTGCTAAATCATTTCAATGGATTCTGCTCTCACAGTCCTCAATCCTCCTATGTATGTGTTTTGGGATGTTGCAATGAAATGTGATGTTGAATTTCTTTTTACTGTGTCAACACAAACACCTTAGGTTTTATTTTATTGTTAAGATTACACCACACATAACTTTTTTTTATATAAATGTTTCGGCTTGGCGTAATAATGTTTGAGTTTGAGTTTGTTTATTCAGGACAATGTGCAGTTACATTAAAAAGATGGCTGCACCAGATTTAGCATAAAGCTACTTTCCATCTGTAGTCCTACACAGTTAAGTGTACACATACACTTACAGTACATGCACTTTTTTTACAGGCTGGATTTATACAATGGCAAACTTTGTGCTAAGCTACAGATAATGATATGAGACCAGACACATTGAACGTATAGATGCACAAAATAATAGACAAACTACACCACAATCTCTGCTGTAAACATCAAGGGCATTCTAACCCCCCTCCTTCTTCATCACTCGCTCTTCCTTTCTCTTCCGCCCACTTTTCTCCTTCCTATACCCCAAATATCCATCCAAACTTTCCTCTATGACTCTCTTGAATCCTCTACTTTTACCACTTTCTGCATCTTCTCCCTCTTTCGCTTTACTTTTTCTTCTCTTCCTCTCTTTCTCCCTCTTTATCCTCTGTCCTGCAGGTTCTCCCAGTATCCGTGCCATGCGGAACATCACAGCCGTGGCCGGTCGCAACACCTTCATAAACTGCCGTGTGATCGGCTACCCGTATTACTCTATCAAGTGGTATAAAGACAGTATGCTGTTGCCAGACAACCATCGTCAGGTGGTGTACGAAAACGGCACTCTAAAACTGAGCGATGTGCAGAAGGGCATGGACGAAGGAGCGTATCTGTGCAGCGTGCTCATCCAACCCCAGCTCTCCATCAGCCAGACCGTCCACGTCACTGTGAAAGGTAAGCAACCGCTGTTAATGATTGAAGTGAAACACCCAAAAAGTCAAAAGCTTTCCAGATTCCCTTGTGTTGTGTTGTGGTCTACATTTTAATAAGGTCCTATAATACACCAATTGCATATTTCTGGCATGTAAACCATTTCTTCATTATAAAGGACCACATCTTTTCAAACTCCCTCACACCAGGTCGGAAATATCATACAGAATATTTTACTGACCCTGAAGGACAGGGTCGTAAAAATTCGGTCATAATCAATTATTATACGTCATTTAATATTTTAATAGTAATAATTAATAGCTTTTGTTTGTGTTCATTATCGTTTCATTTAATAATTAATAGCTTTAGTTTGTGTTCATTATCGTTTCATTTATATTTATTTACGAGCATATACTGGAAGTTAAAATATTTGTTTTTATTTGTGAAGAGAATAGATAAACAGATACCATGTGTCAGATTACAAAAACTAAACTAAAATTAAATGACTTTCTTTATGACAATGTACTGTACTTACATTCTTTCATTCTTTCATTACATTGGTGTTAAAGTTCAGCAGCTTTGGGCAGATTTATCAGCCTATGACATCAAATGAACTTGAAAGAGTTTCGAGTCTAGTGCTTGCTAATCGCTATATTGCAGAACTTCACATAGATCTACGTATAGACATAGATTAGTCTATGCAGCAGAAATACGCAAATATACACACTTGGCACCAGCTGGACATGGTTCAATTTCAAAAATAGAGTGTTTGACTACACTGTAGAAAGTAAAAGTTGGATCAACATTTTGGGCTCTGTTTTAACGATCTAAACAAATTGTATGAAGCGCACTTTGCTAGATTAATAGCAGGAACATGGTTTATGTGCCTGGTGCACTGTCTAAAAGGGTTGTTCCTATTCTCATAATAAATAATGGGTGTGTTTTGGGCGTAACGTGCAATAAACCAATGAGAGTCTCATTTCCCATTCCCATTTAAAGCCAGTTGCACTTGCGCCATGGCGGATTCCCTATTTACATGGCAGAATTTGTAAGCAGAGAAACTGTAAGCGGAGGAAGAAGACCGCCAGTTTAAGATTAATGTAAAAAAAAATAAAATTGAAAAAGGTATTTTTTTGTAATAAAAGCTTTGGTTCTTTTTAAAAGTGTTTTTAGGCATTGAGTAATAAGTCAAATCAGCATGGTTTTAATTGTTGAAAAGTATAAAATGGGTAACCATCTAACCATATCCAAAGGTACAAAGTCATCATATGCAATAAATCTGTGGTGTATAAAAAAGAAATAAATGCAATATTAAAACTTTTTAAAAACGTCACGCCTTCTAGAGACTCAATAATAAAATTAAAACTGCAAGCAGTGATGGAAGGGCCCTCGCACACATGACACCGCCACGCCGTGGCATAAGAATTAAAGGGAACAGTAGTAAATAGGCATTTAAGCATGTAAACATAGGTGAACCATTTAAAAGTGTATGAGAGTATGAGTGACTACATGTAAATATTGGCACGTAGATGTGTTCAGTCCAGGACTCTTATTGATCATGTAAAATGTAGGGCAGATCTGACTTTGAATAATCAGTGTAAAACATGTTACTTCTTGTTGCCAGCAGGTGGCGCTATGGCCATAAGTGACTTTTGGCATGTAGATGTGTTCAGTCCAGGACTCTTGTCAATTATGTAAAGTTTGGGACAGATCAGACATTGCATAATCATTGTAAACATGTCACTTCCTGTTGCCAGCTGGTGGCGCTATAACTATAAGTGACTATTGACATGAAGATGTGTTCAGTTCAGGACTCTTATTAATCATATGAAGTTAGGGAAAGATCGGACATTGCATAATCAGTGTAAACATGTCACTTCCTGTTGCCAGCTGGTGGCGCTATGACCATAAGTGACTATTGACATGTAGATGTGTTAAGTCCAGGACTCTTATTAATCATATGAAGTTAGGGAAAGATCGGACATTGCATAATCAGTGTAAACATGTCACTTCCTGTTGCCAGCTGGTGGCGCTATAACCATAAGTGACTATTGACATGTAGATGTGTTCAGTCCAGGACTCTTATTAATCATGTGAAGTTAGGGAAAGATCGGACATTGCATAATCAGTGTAAACATGTCACTTCCTGTTGCCAGCTGGTGGCGCTATAACCATAAGTGACTATTGACATGTAGATGTGTTCAAGTCCAGGACTCTTATTAATCATGTGAAGTTTGGGACAGATCGGACATTGCATAATCAGTGTAAACATGTCACTTCCTGTTGCCAGCTGGTGGCGCTATATCCATAAGTGACTATTGACATGTAGATGTGTTCAGGTCAGGACTCTTAGCAATCATGTGAAGTTTGGGACAGATCGGACACTGTATGCCTGAGTTCCAGCAACCTGTTTCATAGCGAAACATCCAATTTGTCGGGCCAGAACCGACACAAATTTTAATATAGAATCAAATCCTTCGCAATTTAGCATCACAAAGGCCTTAAGATGAGACTCGCCAAATATGATGATGATCCGACGAAAACTGTAGGAGGAGTTAGTTAAAGTATGACTGCTGAAAATGAGAAAAACTGAGCCAAAATCTGAGAAATAATTCAAAATAGCTGACTTCCTGTTTGGTGTAGGGCGTTGCTCCAAGAGACTTTTTTGTAGGGCTTGTAATAATACATGAGCATACCGAAATTCGTACATGTAAGTTAAACACAGTCCAAGGGCTGCTTCATTCAATATTTGAAAGTGGCGCTAAAACATGTTCCTTCAGGTTGCCAGCTGGTGGCGCTATGGCTATAAATGAAAATTGTTATGTAGATGTGTTCAGGTCAGGACTCTTAGCAATCATGTGAAATTTGGGACTGATCAGACATTGTATGCATGAGTTCCAGCAACTTCCTGTTTCATCGGAAAACATCAAACTTTGTCGGGCCAGAACCGACACAAATTTTTACGTAGAGTCAAATCCTTCGCAATTTAGCATCACAAAGGCCTTAAGATGACACTCGCCAAGTATGAAGATGATCCGACGAAAACTGTAGGAGGAGTTAGTTAAAGTATGACGCCTGGAAATGACAAAAACTGCGCCCAAATCACAAAAATAACTCAGAATAGCTGACTTCCTGTTTGGTTTATGGCTTCGCCCCAAGAGACTTTTTTGTAGGTCTTGTCATGCTACAGAAGCGTACCGAATTTCGTAATTGTACGTTAAACACAGTCCGAGGGCTGCTTCGTTGAAAATTTGTAGGTGGCGCTATAGAGCCGTTTTCCCACGCCTAATTCCAAAGCCTACACCACATGTAAATTTTCATCACTCTTGACATCCGTGCAAAATTTCATGAGTTTTTGAGTATGTTTAGGCCCTCTAAAGTCCCGCTGAAGTCGGAGAAAAAAAATAATAATAATAACTCCTTGAAGAACAATAGGGTCCTCACACCCCGGTGTGCTCGGGCCCTAAAAAAATGCTGCTGCACATCCATATGTGCAATAAGCAAGCACGTGTTGTCTTCCCGTTTATAGCCACATATTACTGATGTGCTCTATAAATAATAAAAAAATTGTGCCATTGACTTTAGACTAGGTTTTAGTTGGTCAATGGCATAGGCTATTTTATTTGCATCAAAGTAGCAAGGCGCCAACAATGCGCCTGAAAACACCTTATTTTCAGACCAGCAAGACCATGGGTGCAAAAATAGCTGCAAATGCATTTGCTGTTTAATAACGTGGCACAGGATTTGAAAGTCGCATTGCGAATGTGATGTCACATTGATTACACCCCACCCATGACCGCTCACAGACTCCGCCTTATGAGCTATTAGTTTAACCTAATGCCAGAGACATGTTTTGATGTAGTCCAAAGCACATGTGTAAGCGCTCTACCCCCTATTTTGCATACAGAAAAAGCTTTCTTTGCATGTAAAGAGACACAGCACGTTTTTCATTGCAGTCACAAATGGTCATGTTCAACATCGTATAAAGAAAGATCTCTGGTGTATTTTGAGCTAAAACTTTACAGACACATTATTTAATAATAAAATTGTATAAAACTGGAACCCCCCAGTTTAAGAACTACTGTTCTATAGCATCCCTGTGAAGAACCTTTCAAGCACCTTTATTGTGTGTACTGTATATGATTTTAGAAACAAGTCCACCATTAAAGGTTTATAGTTTAACCCTGGAGAAACCACAGGGTCAAATTTGTTCAATAGAATAAATGGGTTTTTGGATTTTCCTGGGTTCTCCTGGGTTAATAAAATACAAAACGCTGCCTCAAATGCAAAACCACCCATCGTAGTATAGTTCATCTTTCAAATGTCACCTTTACTAAAGTTTATCAAGTGGTGTTAACTTGGATGTGTATTGGCGTGTTGTGGTGGAGTGAGTGTGTGCTTAGGTTTCCCCTCCACTGGCACAAAGATCACAAGAGAAAGCACAATGCTAATAACCTCTGATTAACAGGATTACAGACCTTCTGCAGCATTACAACCACTCCTCAATTACACAGCATACTTAGCATGTGTTTGTGTGCTGGGGGGGCTGTAATTTGCAGTATGTTAAATGTAAATGAAAGGGAAGCCACACTGATGTTAGGTTTTGAATCTTGTCCATGTGTGTCTATACAACGGGACGAAACCGCTAAGACAGCGAGGTCCAGTGTGTGTTTGTGCGTGCGTATGTGTGTACCGGTACAACAGAACACTGACTTCAGTGTGAAGTCGCTATAGTGCGCTGCCTGTCTTGTCATGTCTCTGATTTAATTAGCTGAATTTTAACAAGCCCCAGATTAAATCCCCCAGATGTCTCCAATGGAGCCCCCCACCTCTGTTTCCATGGCAATGCCATTATTCCCCATGCCAATCGGGCTCTAATTAGAGCAGCTATTATGGGCTGGAAGGGTGGGATGCGAGTGTATGTGCGTGTAGTTTTGAAGGGTGATGAGGGTCAGGATAACATTGCAGATCATGGAAGCGTTCGAATTTAAATATTGAACCCTCTGTCTCCCTCAGTTCCACCGCTCATCCAACCCTTCGACTTCCCTCCCACCTCCATCGGCAAGCTGATGTATATAGCGTGTGTGGTGTCGTCCGGAGACATGCCGATCCGGATCACCTGGAGAAAGGACGGGCAGGAGATTGTGTCAGGAACGTCCGGGGTCACCATCGAGACCAAGGAATTTATGAGCTCCCTCCAGATCTCCAAAGTCTCACTGAAGCACAATGGAAACTACACCTGCATTGCCAGCAATGACGCGGCCACTGTCAGTTCAGAAAGACAGCTTATAGTAACAGGTGAGCACTAGAGAGTGAGCATATAGAAAGATTTCGCCATGTAGGATATGTTCTTGATCAACATCCTTGCTGGTCCTGAAATGATATTACAATCCTTCAATTACATTTTTGATCCAAGAACTAAAAGATGTAATCCAGGAACAAGTCCTACTTGGGTCAGAGTTACTTTATCAAGTACAATAGCCCAAATTTCTGGTTTATCATCATGTATCGTGGATTAAGATTTTAGATGGAGAAGAAAATGGGTAGGGATAAGGTACATGGTTCCTATTAATGTATAATTTTCACAAATTTTAGTTTCCCCTTTATTTACTCACCCTCAAGCCTTTCGAGATATATGTCCATCATCTTTTAGAAGAACCGTTATCAGTTATTTTTGAAAACGTCCTAGCTCTTACAAGCTTTAATATTCCGGTTTATTATGGGGTCAACAACCTTGAAGCCAAAAGAATGTGCAACCACCCTCAAAAAATATTAACATTTAAAACTTTACAAATGAAAATAACTAGCTAATGTTGATTCTCTCTCCTGATGCTAGTTATTTTCATTTGTAAAGTTTTGGGTAATTTTAATTTTTGGGCGAACTATTGCTTTGACGGCACCCTTCACTTTAAAAAATATATATATGCTCATTTTCCAGCTCCCCTAGAGTTAAACACTAGATTTTTTACCATTTTGGAGTCCATTTAGCTGATCTTCGGGTCTTGCGGTACCACTTTTAGCATAGCTTAGCATAATCCTTTGAATCTGATTAGACCATTATAATTGCACTAAAAAACCCCAAAGAGTGTCAATATTTTTCCTATTTATTTAAAACTTGACTCTTCTGTAGTTACATTGTGTGCTAAGACCGACGGAAAATTAAAAGTTGTGATTTTCTAGGCAGATATGGCTAGGAACTATACTCTCATTTTGGCATAATTATCAAAGAATTTGCTGCCGTAACATGGCTGCAGAAGTCACAATGATATTACACAGTGCCCGAAAATAGTCCCCTTAGTAACTTTTAATAACAGGGGACTATTTTCTGGTACTGCTAATGCAATGCTTATGGTCTAATCAGATTCTATGGATTGTGTAAGCTATGCTAAAAGTGGTACCGCCAAACCCAGAGATCGGCTGAATGGATTCCAAAAATGAGAAAAAAATCAAATGTTTAACTCTAGGGAACTGGAAAATGAGCCTATTTTCAAAAAAAGTGGAGTGTCCCTTTAAGGCTTTGTTTGTTTGACTGGAATTATTTGTAGGTGACTTGTGAAAACCACTTTACATTGAATTTACCAACTTGTAATGTTAAACGTTTATCACTAGTTGTCAGTTGATGTCAAAATCTTCCATTTATCTGCATGTCCTCATAAAACAGCATTCTTGACTCCTTTTTGTCCTAGTTCCTCCCCGTTTCCGGGTTCAACCCAACAACCAGGATGGGATCTATGGCAAATCGGAGGTCTTGAACTGCTCTGTGGAAGGATACCCTCCACCCAAAGTTGTTTGGAAACATGCCAAAGGTACTATTTTAAGTCACTTTTTCCATATTAAATAATTTTATTTGTGTATCATGATTCGATGCACCATTAACATGGTTGTTTAATCTCAAGTGCTCTAAATCTAACACCACCAAATTCTTCTCATGGTTCTTCAGGTATCGGAAACCCTCAGCAGTACCACCCGGTTCCACTTACGGGTCGCATTCAGATCTTGTCCAACGGTTCTCTGCTGATCCGTCACGTACTGGAAGAGGATCGAGGGTATTACCTGTGCCAGGCCAGCAATGGAGTGGGCTCTGACATCAGCAAAAGCATGATGCTTACCGTAAAAAGTGGGTCTGACCTTTCTCATATCAACTCTGTTTGTGTAAATCCACCAAATTGTACTGTACCTGTGCTTTATATGATACATCATTTGTGACCAGAACTAAAAATCATTAGAGTGTATTGCTGCCATCGCATCCATTTTGACGAGATTAGTACTTTTAGATGCAATAGACTTGAATACGATTTGACCTCCACGGGCTGGGATGGTTTGTAATGGTGTGTGCTTGAGGTCTTTGTTTAAGAAAGGCCCTCAGATGGGCTTTTACGTCTCAGACCGATGCCTGCGGGAAGGTTTTGAGATGCTTGGGTGGACACAGAACCCCTGCGCGCACACACAAAGCACACATACACTTGCACCTGTCACAGTTCGTCACTCAAACTAACGACCCAGGTTATGATATATCACTTATAGTGAAGCAAGAAATACAAGATATATACTGTAGGACCCAGGCGTATCTGTGTGTGTCTGTAAGTGAAGAGCTCTCAATAATGGGATCAAAACAACAGATTCGAGTCCAAGCAAGCTGATTTAGATTAATAGTATATTACAAGGGAATCTGTAAGGCCATCTCATGACTGATCGTTAGATCAGACACACGATCTGTTCTGCACACATCCATAATATCGATTTCTCACATTAATGTAGAGTGCAGAAAACTGCCGTCCACACAACACTGCCCCAGGCTTGAGTTACAGTCCGGGACGCAATGAAGCTAACATGCGCGGGTTTGATCATTAACACACAGCCGGCATGTTCCAAGTAATGCTTATTTTAACACAAAATAATCAGATGCAAACAGAAAATGGAGCCTGTTTTTAAGACTAAGAAGAATTTTGCATTGTGCTGTTACAATCGCAAACAATTGTGCACATTTTCCATTACGATTATTGTAATGAACCAAAAATGAATTTGCATTATTATTTAATGGAGTAGTAATATAAATTGTGAAAACCCAGCTAATGTCATTGTTTGTGATTTATTGTATTCTACATAAAATCATCCAAGAACATTCTGTGAAAATATAACCTTGATATCTTTAATATTGACCCAACAAGATCTTGTCTAACATTGAAATTAAAACATAATCAATGCCTGAAATCAAACGTTGATGTTCCAAATATCATAATTAAATTAGGAGACTTTACCTTGGATTTCACATTTATACTTTTATTCAGTACAGCATAATAGGATACTAAATGTGACCCTTGACCACAAAACCAATCATAAGGGTCATTTTTTATTTATAAGATTTATAAGATTTATGAGCTGAATAAATAAGCTTTTCATTGATCTATGGTTTGTTAGGATAGGACAATATTTTGTCGAGATACAACTGTTTGAAAATCTAGAATCTGAGAGTGGGAAAAATCAAAATGTTAAGAAAATCGACTTTAAATTTGTCCAAATGAAGTCCGTAGCAAAACATATCACTAATAATGAATAAATTTTGTATATAGTTACAGTAGGAAATGTACAAAATATCAGTAATACTTTATTTGAAGGAATGTTCTTAAGACTGACATGACACCTTCATAAACATGAAGGAGATTTTATGCACATTTATTACAACTGTCATTAAGTGTAATTTGTTCAATTAAATATTTTTAATGCAAAGATGTCATTGTTTGAAATGTCTTTGTTATGACAGCTTGACCTTAACCAATACATCATAGCTTGTCATAAACATAGCAGAATAATTATCTAACTTAAGAAACTACTTGGTTTTATTGGTTAACATTACATTAAACTGTCATTAAAATGTCATTAAGTGTTAATACTATATCAAATTATTTTAAATATGAACAAAATGCAACAGACACATCAAAATATTATACTTAACTTTATGTATATGTGCACAATACATAAAAAATTGACAACTAACAGAATTTGTTCTTCCTCACACAAAGGTTTCTGACATTTTTTTGGCATATAACAAAAAACGAATAAAACATAGAATGAATTTAATGTAAATAACAGTTTTTTTTTCAGCGATATGGACCCAACACTGCATGGCTTAACCCATTATTGTAATGTCTTAATTTAATTTTTGGTGAATTGGTCTCCAAATGCAATAAAATATAATTTTATCAATTTTAATTATTATTGGATGATTGATTTTATTTCTGTAACACCTGGAGGAAACTTAAAAAAACATTATGAACTGAAAAATATTCATGACGCTGTTAAAAAATTATTTGACAGAGTATTAACACTTAATGACATTTTAATGACAAATTAAATTTGTATCACTGTAGTTGAGGTCAAGAAAAATATTAATGACGCTGGTATAAAACTATTTGACAGAGTATTAACACTTAATGACATTTTAATGACAAATTATATTTGTATCACTGGTAAAAAGTGGTCAGTTATGTTGTCTTGGGTCAAGTTGTCGTAAAATGTTATGATGTATTGGTTTATGTCAGGTTGTTATAACAAAGACATCTCAAACAATGTCATCTTTGCAATAAAAATGACAGAATTGAATGAATGACACTTAAAGGCGCTCTAATCGAATTGAAGCGTTTTAGACCATAAAACATTTTTTGTTACATACCGGAAACATCTCCTCCCTATCTGCTTTCTGCCTGTCCGCTGATCAAATTTTAAAAAAACGCGATCTCTGTAGACAGCCCAGGCTTCACAAACGGCAATATCAACAAGTGGCCAAACCTAGCATCACAAAACAAAACAAAGTATTCCAGCCAATAAACGACAAAAAGGATTTGGGGGTGGGGGTTGGGCGCGTTCATGAAAGCACGGCAGGGAGGGGGAGGGGAGGAGTTAGCTACGCTCCGTCTGTTTGAAAACAGTTTCAAACGTCAACAATAACTAACGTCTCGCAGATTCGCTTAGAGAGCCTTTAATGGCATTTGTCATAAACAAGCATAAAATGTCTTTCATGTTCATGACACGTGTCATGTTATGATTATAAAGGTGTCATATCAGTCTTATGAACACCCCTTCAAGTAAAGTATTACCAAAATATCTTCATGAATCATGATCTTTACTTAAAGGTGACATAGAATGATTGAACGGGGTATTTATCCTTGTTCTGTAGCCAATTATTTTAAAGTAGAGGGGCCTGTGATGTCATAAGCATCAGTTTTTCAGATTGGGCCGTTTTCTGGCTGACATTTCTAAAAGAGGAATTTCTATGAGACTGAGCTGTTTAGCATGTCTAGCACTTTTTGTGTGTTCGTGAATGTGGGTAGACTACCATTATTCAATAAAGACAAGGTAAAAATGGTTTTTCATTCTCTGTCCCCTTTAATATCCTAATGTTTTTTGCCATAAAAAGAATAATTTTGACCCATTCAATGTATTGTTGACTTTCTACAATAATGCGACTTACCGTATGACTGGTTTGTGGTCCAGGGTCACAAATAATATAATAATGCATGCTTAAACACACTTGTACTTTTAAAAGGTGCTTTCCAATATAATTTTTAATGAAAAATTTAATAAAAAAAAAATGCATTGTAGTATTTTTGGAAGAATTATGGCATATTCTTGAAAAGTTTTATAATGGATAACTTTGGAGTAGTAGGTTGAAGCAGTGGATAAATTTGACTGGCTGGTTATGTGATATTCTTACATTTTCATACAGTGCCTATGGGTATCAGCTGTTTTTTGTTTATACATTCTGACTATTTCTTGCCCAACAGTCAGTCTCTCTTTCTCTCTCTCTCTCTCTCTCTCTCTCTCTCTCTCTCTCTCTCTCTCTCTCTCTCTCTCTCTCTCTCTCTCTCTCTCTCTCTCTCAGTGATTCAGTGTTTGTGTTATTGATTAAATCGTTCCTCTGTTCTGACTCCCTCAATTCTATCCGTTTCACTCGTTGGAAGAGGAGGGAATGAATAAGTGATGAAAACAAAACAGTGGAACCCCCCTCAGATCGATATTGTGTGAGTGAGTGTGTGAGGAAGCACTGTAGAGGAGTTACTCGAGGGCGAACGAGCGAGCGAGCGAGAGAGTGTGAAAAGTGATTTAAGAGGTGAAGAGAAAAACACACTGTAATGCTCTCTGGAACGGCAGGTGTCGGGTTAAATTCACACTGACCTCTGGCTGCTTGCTTTAAAAAATCACTTTCCTTTCATTTATTTACTCCATGTCCTCTTATATCTTCTTCTCCCGCAGTTCCAGCCATGATCACGTCCCACCCGAACACCACCATGGCCATAAAGGGTCAGAACAAGGAGTTAAATTGCACCGCCCGGGGCGAGTATCCCATCATCATCCGCTGGGAACGGGGAGACACCGTCATCGACCCTGACCGCAACCCTCGCTACTCCATCACCACCAGCCCCAACGAGAAGAGCGATGAAGTCATCTCCACGCTGAAGGTGAGACACAAGCCCATACATACAAACATGTTTATGTGGTCCGTAAAGAAGTATTGTAGACATATGTTGACGTCTGTATATCTGTTGATATGCCTGTTCTCCTCCCGTAGCTGAAGCCGGCTGAGCGTGGGGACTCCGTGTTTTTCTCCTGCCACGCCATCAACTCATACGGCGAGGGCCGTGGGCTTATCCAGTTGACGGTGCAAGGCAAGACAAATGCCCATGAACTACACGTTCACATCTTACATGATACTCTTTATCCAGAGACACAAAATCAATAATTTACTCTTTAGTATCGCTCTCTCCTTTTTCCTCCGCGTGTCTGATCTCCATCATCCGTTTGAAGTCGTCTTCCACGTGTTTTGTTCACAGAACCCCCTGATCCCCCGGAGCTGGAGGTCCGAGAGGTTAAAGATCGCAGCATGAACCTGAGGTGGACGCAGAGGTTCGACGGCAACAGCATCATAACCAGCTACGACATCGAGTACAAGAACAAATCTGGTACACCATTGCTTTGTTTCCATTTCAAGCTTGGCTGAATTACATTGTGAGCGTGCATTAAATATGTATTTGCGTGTCAAGAGAAATATGTAGCGAAAACCTCAAATGAATGGGATGTGAATGGGATTTCTGCATCAGTGAGAGTCGGGTGTTTTACCCTATTCTGTTTGTACAGTACGTCTGTGTACAGTATATCATTTTACGTGTAAACAGTCCTTTTTGCATGCTAACAAACGTAATGTTCTGGAACGGCCTGAATTAAGGTGTGATGTAAGAATGTGTCTGTATTTTTTCATTCCTGTTGTAGACCCGTGGGAGCTGAAACACGCCACTCGTAAGATCTCGCCCACCAACAACCAGGCCAACATTGTGGAGCTTCACCCGGCGTCTGTGTACAGCATCCGCATGTACTCCTACAACAAAATCGGTCGCAGTCAAGCCAGCAAAGAGCTGACCATCAGTACAGAAGAAGCCCGTACGTATTTTGGATCTGGTTCGCTAAGTGTGTATTACGATTTAGTGACAGAAGTTTAAAAACATATATTTGAGTTTAAAGATTTGTAAATGATTTTTTTTATTATTAATTGGGTGACACATTATGCCCAATTAGGATAATGTATCAAATAATCAATTTACAATATCAATATATCGGATTATATTCATTTTTATGATATTTTTATTGATTATTATGATTACCAAAAAGGCAATCTAGAGTATTTAGATATGTTTTTTTGGTGTGTTTGGTTTAAACTGGTTCTGAACCTGGTTTAGTACCTTACAAAGAACGCCATCTTGTTTCAAAAGTAGCACTAAACAGACAAACTGTTCTAACATTCAGTCACTACGTTGTCTCAGACGACGACATGTTTGTCTTGTGGCAGCTATCGTAGTTTCTCTGTCATTTTTTGCAGTGTACCAATACATTCCCTTGCGTAATAATGAAAATGGGGGGTTGTGGGTTGTGGTGTTAGAGTTCTGGAAAGTCCCTTATTTTCAAATCCCAATGTTGACAGGTATGGTGGCATTTAGTGGTGAGACTGCGAATTGCAACCAACCTTAATTTTGAAACGCTGTACTGAAAACAAGACAAAAAACCTGTACTGTATACTGAATCTTGTATCATTGTTTGTATGGCTCTCGTGCAGGCTTTCACATAGGATGCGGTGTGCGCTGCACTATAAAACCCATTCATTTCAATGGCTTGTGCCGCGCGAGGGTGGTTTGTTGTTGTGTCGAGCAAAGTGCAAGCGCAGCTCACGCCGCGGTCAAAGTTCAAAATAGTTTAACCTTTGCGCTTCGCTTTGTGACAATTACCCACACGGCCAATAGAAACGGGGCATCCAAACAAGCAAAAATCGAAATCAAAATGGACGAAAAGCTTATACTGCGTGTTTCGGAATCTACGAAGCTTTATAATAAAAGTTTACGATCCTACAGAGACATCGGAAGGAAAGCCGTGTCATGGAAACACGTAGCAATTCAAGTTGGAATGTCAGGTGTGTTTTAAGTCAGGTAACTTGTTGTAGGTAGGCAGCTAAAAGTTACGTGAAATGTAGACGGGCAACACCAGTCTGTATTCCTCATCCGCTTTTTAACGCAAATATAAACCCTGTAGTTATTTGTTGAAAACCCCACCTACTGATCTGGCCATCAGAGCACAAATCGCTCGGCGAGCGCAGCGGACACAGCGTCATATGTGAAAGCCGCATTAAGCAATAAAGCAAAAACAGCAGTGTTTCCCTACACGAAAAGTAAAAATAAAAATGCACACCCTGCCACACGCACATCCAAATGTGCGAGTTTGTGTGTGCTGGTGGGTAAACATGCGTGCTAATGCTTGTGGCGGTTGTAGCTTTGCGCACGGCTTGTCATCCTTTATTCATTGCGGGTGTTGTTTGAGCGATATGTTACAGATATACTGCCGCCTGCTTTACCGGAGGTGATTGTAGCAAACATTAAATACGACCAGTGGGATTTTTTTATAGAAAGACTAAAAATACAGGAGAAATACGTGGAAATGTTTAAACGGGATGATGGCGGGAAAGAATGGTAAAATACAGGAGAATCCCGGAGGGTTGACAGGTATGGATGCCAATAAAAGCCCGCATTACACATTTACATTTTCTACATTTAAAGATGAAGTGTGTAGATTTTAGCGGCATCTAGTGGTAAGATTGTAAATTACCCCTCCTTTTCGAAACACATAAACTACGGTAGCCGCCACAGGACAAACATGTCATCGTCTGAGACAGTGTAGAGACAAAAACGCACTCTGTAGTTTTTTCATTTGTTGCAGCACTTTGGGATTGTTTTTAACTATCAAAAATGTGTTTTACAAATAAAAAAATATTATTATTATTATTATTATAAAAATAAATCATTCTAAGGTAATAATAAAAAAATATATGTATATTATATTGCATTTCTGTCAAGATATTCTGCTTAAAGTAACATAGTGCACCTTTAAACATCCACAAGTTTCATGTATAAATATGCTAATAAATCAGATCGTATCTGAAATACATCAAGCAGTTTGTTTTCTATTCTTCTGTTGTGATCTCCATTGTCATCTTCTCACAGCTCCTGATGGACCACCCATGGAAGTGATTCTACAGCCAATGACATCTCAGAGCATCCGCGTCACATGGAAGGTAGAGCTGATGTTCTCATGTTACCAAAGGTCCCTTATTAAAAAAAAGAACACTTAACACTTTAATTTCTTTCTTTTTATTTCATTCAGGCACCTAAGAAAGAGCTTCAGAACGGAGTGATCCGTGGCTATCAGATCGGTTATAGAGAGAACGGGCCGGGCAGCAATGGACAGTACAGCATAGTAGAGATGAAAGCCACAGGAGACAGTGAAGTTTACACCCTGGATAACTTAAAAAAGTTTGCTCAATATGGTGTGGTCGTCCAGGCATTCAACCGGGCCGGAACTGGGCCTTCTAGTTCTGAGATCAATGCCACTACACTTGAAGATGGTACGAAATGTGTTTGCACTCGTATGTAAATTGTATGTGGGTGTGTATTACCTACTATAGTCCACCAGTAGTTTGTGAACCAGGATGTATTCAGCGCTTTTGTAAACATTCCCATGCTACATTGTCACATGATCTTATTATGCCGCAATCCAGAAAGTTCTCTCTATCTTATAAACATGGTTATATACGGTTTTACGCGGCCAATCATAACACAAAGCCAAACACTTCAGTGTATCTGGCTTGTGGTCCTCATCCACGTGCGTGTCACTGTCACTGCGGCGACAGTGATATTGATGCTGTTAAGGATAATAGTAATAACAACAAGCATAGGAAAAATAATTATAATTAGCCTGTCTGCCGAGACCCCTCTCCCTGATCCGCTGCTTTTCCTCCCAGTCTAATTATCTGCAGCTGAGCGCATTGTCTCTCTCTTTTCATCTTTCCTCCAGATCCCTCTCTCCGGCTTTCAACTCCCCTCCTATCCGCTCCCAATCCGTTCTCAGAGCACCTTTCTTTCATTTATCCCTCCCTCCATCTTCCAACTTCCACTTCTCCACCCACCTTTGTCCCACTGTCTTTCTTCTCCATCCATATTTTTGGAAAGCTCATTTTTGTTCTTCTGACACTGTGGATTGTTTTCCCAGTGAAGTTGTTTATACCTCTATTGTGGTTCTCTCGTGGTTGCTATTTTAAATGTGCCAACCTTACACAATCTCAGGTTAAGTCTAAACTAATTTACAAGGTGGCTTACTCGTATTAATTCTTTGTATGTTTTAGTAAGATCTGCTTTTGCCCCAGTGAAGTTGGGGATTTATTATTGTTTTTTCTAGTAATGATAAATGTTTTGTTACTTTATACAAATTCATACAAATAAGCCACTTTGTAAAGTAGTGGAGTTTGCATATTCTCCCTGTGTCAGTCTGGGGTTACTTCGGGTACTCCGGTCCCCACAGTCCAAAAGCATTCAGGTTAGGTCAGTTGGATTTGTGCTTCTTAGATTAACAGGTTTCCACCAAAAATATAACCATAGATGCTGAAATGTTGTTTATAAATAGATTATACAGTTATGAATTCTTGTGATATCAGGCAAGTCAACTTTGTACAATTGTACATTTTCTGGTCAATACTGGATTTTTTTTTAGCTTGGTCAAGATGGTTTATGTTGTTACCAGGTCCTACAGACTGTAGTCCAGCTAACTAAATTAGAATTGACCAGCTAATGACCCAAAATGGCAAGTCTCGACCAGCTGGAAATCATATTAAAAAATTAACTTAGCATTTACCTAGCAGCACCCACCCATGGTTACAGTGTTTTTGACTCAACAGTCTTGTTGAGCCTGGAACAGTCTTCGCCAAATAGCTTAGGAAAGTTTGTGATTGCTTTATTAAGTCCTTCCAGAAAATTACGTTTTTTTTTTATTATTGTAGCGGTCAAAAATCCTGGATCTTGTGGCATGTTTTCTTAAAAAATGCGATGGAATTTTTGGGAACTTTTTTTTTAAATTGCGAAGACTTGCAAAAACTGTGGAAACATGCAGGTTTTCAATGATGTGAACGTCACATAATTACGTCTTTTCATTACGTTCCCATGGCAACAGGGGTCATGGCTGCGCATGTGTCAAGTAAATGCAACCTTTTTTTAACTGAAAGGGGACAGTGAATGAAAAACCATTTTTACCTTGTCTTTGTGGAATAATGGTAGTCTACCCGCATTTACGAACATACAAAAAGTTCTAGACATGCTAAACATCTTAGTCTCATAGAAATTCCTCTTTTAGAAATGTCAGCCTGAAAACGGCCCAATCTGAAAAACTGATGCTTATGACATCACAGGCATCTCACTGCCCCTCCACTTTAAAATAATTGGCTACATTTTTTGAGTGGCAGCAAAGTCAGCCAATCAGTAATGAGATTGCAAGTTGAGCCAGTAGGGGGAGCCAAATAGGTGCAAAACCACTTGTTTAAAATCCCCCACCCTAATAGAGCTATCTGAGAGAGGTTTTTAGGAAGCTTCTAAGGCATTACAAACCCAGACAAAAATTATTTTGTCTACATGTCACATCACAGAACAAGGATAAATACTCCATTCAATCATTCTATGTCACCTTTAAGATATATGTGACTTTTGCTATATTTTGTGCACAGAAATCTGCAATTTATGCGGCGTATTTGAAAAAATGCAGCCCCCGCATAAATATGCGGAGTTTGGCTGATTATAAATTGAATCATGCGATCGCATAATCGCGTTTTTTTGGAGGGACTGTTTATTCCAGAGTCGTCTTTATGTTTCTCTGGAGATATAAAAATAGGCACAAACTGTTGACAAAAGCCGAATTTACACTACAGATTTAATTTTATTTTTTTGACGATCGACTTACATTATCGTTTAAATGCGACTCATATCTGATATCAGCATTTACACAAAACAATTTAAGGCAGACATACTGACCCAGAACAGCTTAAACCACAGAGGTTAATAAAAACTTGCAATATGCAAGACATGAAACATCAGCATCACTGTTCCATTGCGCTGCTAGGGAGTGTCATGTGATCGCCGGTAACACTTTATTTCAATAGTCCACTTTAGATATTTTACTAATTATAAGTAACTTTGCAACTACTTATCAGCTACCAATCTTTAAAGAATTAGTAGACTGTCTGCTTAATATCTAACACTTTATTGTGATGATATCTCAACAGACATTCAAATGTCTATAAGTATATCTTTCCATGTAAACGTATTCCACTAAACTAAACCTCTTCCCTAACCCCAACCCTTACAGTCTACTAATACACTAATAACAATTAGTTGACATATAGTTGCAAATTTATTTATAGTTAGTAGAATGTCAAATGCCTTGTCAGTTGACGTCATTTGCCACCTTCGCTTTTTCAATGACACACGATCTGTCCGTTTACATTGCGGATGTATTCGATTCATATCTGATTAATTTCCTCCTATGAATGAGGCATAAAACCATGAAAATTGTAATTTATGGCGTTTTTCCTGCTTACACGTTCATGGGTCATATCGATCTGTGCAACATGACGAAAAAATTGTGTCACTGTAAATGCGGTGTAAATGCAGTCGTATAGTGCCGGTATAGTGTTTATCTGGAAATATGTATGAATTGTGGACATTACACCTCAAATATGTCCCTATGTAGCTCAATTGATAGAACATTGCGTTAGCGGTGCAAAGGTTATGGGTTTGATGCCCAAAGAAAACTAATAAATGTATTACTTGAATGGATTGTAAGACACTTTGGATAAAAACGCATTGAAAAAAAGTCAAACTGTCAACAGAAGATGAAAAATCATAAACACCCGACCATACATTCCCATGCTGCTGTCCTTTTATTAAATAAAGAAAGGATGGTAATACTGTATATGAAGAGCTGGTCTGACTGTAAATGAGCTTTTTTATAAGACTCTTAATGGATTCTGATCGGACTGATGCCAGGATTAAGCAGATTTGAAGCGAAAGTATTTGATGAATGTATAATGCGTGCCAAGACTACGTTTTTAACAAATGTGGCGTTTAGCGGCTTTTGCATCTGAGCTCCTCATTTATTGTATAGACTCTTAAAGATGCAAAAAAATATGGAGAAAGAAACTGTGTTTTGGGTATGGGGTTAAATGATCATTGTAAGTTGTGCTCTATCAGCCGGTTTGCCCTAAATGGCAGTTTTAGTGTAGTCCACCAGGGACCCTGAGGCCCTCTTCAAACAAATACCATCATTTCTCCTTTAGCCCCCCTTTACCACCTCCTTCGCTCTCTTTCGGTGCCAGCTGCAGCTGCTCCCTCATACAGCCGAGCCAGTTTTATTCCTCCTTCATCCTTCTTTTCATCCTGTCGTCCGCACACGCTTTATTCCCTCCCAGCGAGTTGCACAGACAGGCTCTGTGTCCCCCTCAATAGTCCCATTATTTATTCAGGGACGCAATTTGGCACATCATCACCACCGCATTTGCGGCGTATCCGGCAAAAATCGAACGCGTTCAGTAGGTGAAACAGCTCGGAATGGAGATGACTGTAACGTTTGACTTCTCTTCAGCTTTGAGATGCGATTATACCGTCCATTTTGAGTTACAAGGTTGTTGATGCTCTCGGACTATATAGCAAGTGCTCCGATTGCGGTGTATTACTGTCATTTTACTATATCACCGTAATTGTGCTCTTTCACAGCAATTTTTGCTTTCCACTTCACCTATTGTATCTTGTTTTCACCGGCACCTGAATTATTTTTCTTTTTTGCTTTCATGTGATTTTTTTCTGGTGTTTTCTCTCGCAGTTCCCAGCCAGCCACCCCAAAATGTGCGGGCCATCACGGTGACGTCGGACGAGGCGGTGATCACGTGGTCCGAGCCTCCGCGCATGACCCTGAACGGGGTTCTAAAGGGCTACCGTGTGGTGTTCTGGTCCCTCTACCCCGATGGAGGTGGGTGCTGTGGGGGCCAGACACTGGGGCTCAACCAGAGTAATTATACGTTAATACTGTTACCCTCCTCATAGCTCCCTATAGTCCCTCTAGAGCGCCCCCTACTGTCTACCTGTCTATCTGTATCCTAGTCCGAACCACAGAGGATTTGTGGGTGGATAGGTGTATGTGTGTGGTGTTGTCTAAACCAAAATTTGTAATTAAAAAGGAATAAACCTAATTTGCGTTGTTTTAACCCATTGTTGGGTCAAAAATAAACATTTTATTGGTTCATTTAACCAAGCAGGTTGGGTTTGTCTCTTTTTGACTCAACACTGGATGTTAACAAAAAAAACCCAGCATTTTTGTATGGATAGTGTTTGGATAGTCCCGTCCCAAACTGCCACCATTGGTTGAGCAACTATGTTTACATTATTTAGGGAAATGGGTTAAATATTGTAAAGTAGCAGCAAGTACTTTACCACATTGACACACTTCAAGTCTATTAAGTCTAATAAGTTTTAATTTGCCAAAAATGTCTATAATAAAGACCTATTAATGTGGATGTGTCATATTGTGTTTAAAGGCGGGGTGCATGATCTCTGAAAGCCAATGTTGACATTTGAAATCACCTAAACAAACACTCCCCTACCCCAATAGAATCTAGACTTTCTTTTGATAGACCCGCCCCACACATACTCAACCCAGGCATCGATTTCGGTTAGTAGACACGCCCCTCCTTACTGCTGATTGGCTACAAATGTGTTTTGGTACTCGGCCCGACTCCCTTTTCCAAAGCGTTTTTCAAAAATCGTGCACCCCGCCTTTAAAGTATTGTGGTAGCAGCATCATACAGTGATGGTGTCAGATGGTAATACCGTAGTACTTTCATGTATATACGTACGTCACTTCAATATATATATATATATATCAAAGATATATATATATATCAAAGAATAACAGTATTAACATAACATTACACAAAAAAATTGAATAATATAAAGAAACGTGGTAATACCATGGTACTTTGTTGTAAATGCTGTGTATAAACATGGTTTTCCTGTGTGATGTGTTCATATTAGACTGCTAATAATAGTGTGTATTTGCACATGCAGAAGAGGGTAATTATACTCATTCGGTGCTTTCGTTTTCTTTTGATCTGCCTCAGAATGGGGCGAGATGCAAAACATCACCACCACTCGTGAGCAGGTGGAGCTGAAGGGTTTGGAGAAGTTCACCAACTACAGTGTTCAGGTTCTGGCCTACACCCAGGCAGGAGATGGAGTCCGGAGTAACGTCCTGTATATACAGACACGAGAAGACCGTGAGTTTGCACACGCAAAAATTCGTTTTCGGTAAAGAACGTGGTATCATATGGTACCGCAAAATGCTGTCTAGATAGGCACCTCACACGATGTAAAGAGCTACAAAGTCTTTAACCCAGACAGTAGAAAACCCAGGTTCCTTTCAAATACACAGCCACATTATGTGCAAGCCACTTCCCCTTTACCCCCAGCTCTATTCAAGCTCAAGGGTGTGTGCGTGTGTGGGGGGGGATAGGGGAGGTTGTGGGATACCACACAAAAACCACATTAGCTGGAGGCAAGTGCAGCATGGACCAGATCTAGAGGATGCTGGATCGCTGGATGCGGTCGCCGTGGCGACATTTGGGCTCTGATAAACCATTAGTACAGATAATGAGAATTAAGATACGGGAGAGGGGGGTAAAATCGTGTATGTGTCTCAAAGCAGATCTCTCATCCAGCTTACCACCCAACACAAGGAGGATTTATTCTTGGTGGATTAGCTGACATTAATTTTGTACTTACACTGGTTGGGATAGGATTACAACGATATCTCTCTACTCCTTTCACTGGAGGGCATGAGGGGAGGGTTTAGGGAATAAGGGGTGTGAAGATGTAAAGGAGTTGAATTGATCTTTATTATTTTATTGAATATGAGATAGTGTGTACAGGTATGTGTGGTGCCAGCTTTACCAAGGTTACACAGTTCTCAGATCATTAGACATGTAGTGTCTTTTAAAACATTATTTTTGTCTTTGTGTGCCTTGAGTTGAGTTTTTTGTTGTTCGACGGGTAGATTTAGATGCTAACACTCTTGAAATCAGATAATGTAATTTTATGGATAAGGCAATCCCAGAATGCATTGTGTCAAGCACAGTGTAAAAAAGATGCTTTTAAAGATTGTGACACTTGCGTATATAATGTTATCTTTGCGCTCATATTATCAATTTAAAGTCGGCGTCAGTGACACATCAATGGTCTACTTTGCCGGTTTAAGAGTGATTTTGGACACTTGGATAGACCATCTTAAACCAGTCCATTTAAGGCTGGTTAAACTGTACGCAGCAAGGTCATCTTTAATAGCAGTTTTCCTAGAGCATCCTATAAGAGAAGCCAAAAATACACAACACATTTACAAAATTTTGCATAAGCTTTGTGATCACAGAGAGGTAAAAAAAATATGGCCAATGACTCTGTTATTAATCCAGATTTGTGTCTCATATTTTTTCTCTCTCTCAGACCCCGGTCCTCCAGCGGGCATCAAAGCGGTGCCATCCTCTGCCAGCAGTGTGGTGGTATCTTGGCTTCCCCCCATCAAGCCCAATGGTATCATCCGCAAATACACAATCTACTGTTCCAGCCCTGGATCAGGCCAACCGGTGAGGCATAAGAAGGGGGAAATGGGTTTTAAATGCCACTTTATCATGGGCATTGTTCGGTTTAGTCATTTTTGTTCTACGTAATAAAAGGCGCAATGTTATTGTTTGTTTGTTGATACTTTTGGTCGTTAACGATTTTTGTGTGACACTTTATTTGACACAGATGTGTGAATGCGAATTTTCGATTCTGTCCGTTTTCAATTTCATCGTCTGTTTGTGTCTGGGTTTGTGCCGAGTGTATTTTTAATCTCTGCGTGTGTGCTGCAGTATCAGCGAGATGTGTGTGTGTGTGTGTAAATGAGAGGCTCATACTGCAGTGTGTGCATGCAAGCTCACCCTCCCCATCTCATTTGCATATCTGCGTCTCATCACGTTGCCTAGACAACCTCATCTGTTCATCAGGGAGGGCAGGAAACAAGCTGACAGCATACACACAAACACACACGCACACATCTCACAGCCTCACATTTATAACCACCTTCTTGACAACACACACACACACACACACACACACACGTAATTTGTGTACTCTCACACTGAATTAATGTACCTGTCCAGCTGTACACATGCTCACTCTCTCTCTCTTTCGCTCATTCACAAATCACTCTCTCCATCTCTCTCTCTTTCTCTCTCGGAGCAAGGGGTGATTACTATGTAAATGAGTGTGAGAGGAAAAAGGGGGGCCGGGGGGTCAGGCTCAGCGTGCGGGGAGTACTTTTGTTCCTCTTTTCATTATCTCCCTCTATCGCTCCCCGGATCACCGCTATCTCCACACCGAAGGAATATTTTAATATCCGTTACAGTGCTCCACCCCCTCGCCCGCACCACCCTTACCTGATTCACGCTGAGAGAGAGAGAGAGAGAGAGAGAGAGAGAGAGAACGTGAAGGGAAAAGATGAATCAAAATGAATGAGGGAAGGCAGCATAGATTAAAATCGTGAGTTGTTTCAAAAGCTTGGGAGCTTCTTACCTATCTTAAACACGCTTTGCATGTGAAGGCTATTACAAATGGTACGCAGCTGCCTTGATACTTCATTTTGCCTGTTTTCGAGATTTTCATCTGTCTCTTGTGGATAAGTCAATCCCAGGATGCATTGCAATAGAAAAGGGATGCATTAAAAAGAAGCTTATCCAATGTAAACTGCAATTCAAAATCCCAATGAGTAGTTTAATTTACTTGTATTGTCATTGTCTTATCAAGTATCAAGTCTCCTGTATCATACAAGTGAGAAGTGTTATTTAAGCCCCATGCCCACAAGCATTTTTTACCTGTGGCCGGCATATGTTTTCAATTGTTTCCAATGGAAGCGCTTTTAAAAAAACACCACCAGCTGGCGATTTTTCGGCACCAGTGCTTGTCATTTTTTTCTGTGCTCGCCGTCATTGCTTGCTTTTTTTCATGCTCGGGGCCAGTGCTCGCCATTTTCGTCCATGCTCAATGCTAGTGATCTATCGGGCCGATTTTTGCGAGTTTTATGTGTATCGGCATCGGCCGATATGTGGCTGCTGTGTTCGCGGATTTTTTTCGGCCATTATTTACAGACAGAGTGCTGGAAGCCGTAAAAAATTGCAGATCATGTGATTAAAAACAACCAATCTTTCCATGACAACATTGGAAGCTTGGCCTAACAGCTGATCATAGCTGGACAAAGCGGGTTTTTATTTCTCATCTCTATAAACATTTATAGTAGTAAAGTGCTAGAAATCAATATCCTTTGCTGATAGTTCCTCGTCATTGTGGAGAGTGCAGTTCATGGTTCCATAGCACCTTCACCTATTTTTACTATTTGTTAAATATATATATTCTTTTTAAGTTCAATTAATGTTACTTTTTCAAATTGGGACTTGTCACATTTGGCATCATTGTGTCATTTTTATGATGTAAATTGAGTGAGCAAAAGCAGTATCGGCTCCAAATATCGGCTCAAGAAAATCGGCAGCCTTTATCGGTCAACGGCTAAGGCTGAAGAATAAAAAAAATTGGTATCGGCACTGGCACTAAAAAAAATCCATATCGGTCGATCCCTACTCAACGCCAGTGCTCGTCATTTTCATACTTGCTCGGCGCCAGTGCTCGCCATTTTCGTTTGTGCTCTCTGCCAGTGCTCACCATTTTTGTCTGTGCTCGGCACCTGTGCTCGCCATTTTTGTTCCTGCTGCCAGTGCTCACCATTTTAGTTGGTACTTGGCGCCTGTGCTCACCATTTTCGTTCGTGCTCGGCGCCAGTGCTTGCCATTTTTGTCCATGCTCGTCGCCAGTGCTGGCCGTGTTTGTCCGTGCTCGCCGCCAATGCTCGCCATTTTTGTCCATGCTCAACGGCGCCAGTGCTCGCCATTTTCGTCCTTGCTCTGCGCCAGTGCTCGCCATTTTTGTCTGTGCTCGGCGCCAGTGCTCGCCATTTTTGTTCGTGCTTGGCGCCAGTGCTCACTACTTTAGTTCGTGCTTGGCGCCTGTGCTCGCCATTTTTGTTCGTGCTCGGCGCCAGTGCTCGCCATTTTCGTTCGTGCTTGGCGCCAATCCTCGCCATTTTCGTCCATGCTCAACGGGCCAGTGCTTGCCATTTTCGTCCTTGCTCGGCGCCAGTGCTCGCCATTTTTTCTGTGCTCGGTGCCAGTGCTTGCCATTTTCTTCTGTGCTCGGCGCCAGTGATCGCCTTTTGGTCCATGCTCGGCGCCAGTGCTTGGCATTTTTGTCTGTGCTCGGCGCCAGTGCTCATCATTTTTGTCTGCACGCCGAGAGTTGGAAAATGTTTAACTTGTCATTGTCACTTTTTTCTCAGCCATCCAATCACAGTGAAAAAGGGGCTGGACAAATATCACACCAACCAACCAGCGCATCATACAACAACTGATAAACAAAACAGAAGTATCTTAGCAGCCAAAGCGCTGCAGCTGATTAAACGGGGGCAAGCGGCCACAGTTTTTAGACGCATTTAAATGCTTTGGTTTACACTGGGTCGAAAATCTGTAATTTATGCAAATGTTTATCATTCGTTTTTGGGGAAAAAATTGCATAATTCTGCCATATAATAAAATGTAGTTCATAACAGTTAAACTAAGATTTTAACACTCTTAAGGCTAGAGTATAGTCAACTTTTTATGTGTACACGATGGTCTATGTACAGTGCGCATGATGCATTTTTTGTTATCAGAAGAGTGTGTGTAAATGCACCACTGGATTTTTCACGTAGGTTGCGCATGCGTCTAGAGAAAATTTAGTATGTAGCCAAGGAGATGCATTGCATTTTGTCGCAATGCGCACGTGTCGAACGTCTATGTACACGTACGATTCAAATAAACGATGCTTTGCAAGGCTGGGCATTCGGCAGTCCACGTATGTTCGTGTCTTTACTGGCAACTGATACCACAATCAAATTATTTATTTAAGAAAACAAAAACTATTAAACCAGAAAGATGTGGATGATGTGAATTTTATTAAAGGCAAGTCAGGAATGACAGGCTGAGCCTCCTGTTGTCTTCATTACATGTGGGCCTATACTTGTAGTTAGGAGGCAGACTACAGTATGTAGGTGGTAGACAACATGGCAGCTCACTAGGATTTGAAACACATCTAGTGAGATGAAGAGAGGCAGGTTTCTCTCAAGGGTAGCGATGATGAATCGAGTATGAAAATTTGTTTATCCAAAATGCATTAGCCCACACAACCGAAGCCAAAACCTTGATGGAAAGCAGCTCATCTCGAATCAGACAGCAGTATTTGTGTGTATGTGAGGCATGTATTTAAGCGGATGCGTTCGTGTCAGTGCCAAAGGGTACGATGATGTACGGCAGGTCAATGTGTGTTTGTCCGTGGGCTTTCACCACATCAAACGTGTTTGGACAGCAGGCAGACGTCATTTATGAGTGTTTGTGTATACATAACAGTTTTATGCTTTTGTCGTGCATTGCAGTTCAAGGTGAATTTAATAGGAAACGTACTGATGGTAGTGTGTGTGTGTTTCACGTACAATGAGATATCTCTCATTAGTCGTCTCTATTGTTAGGATTATATGAGGCGCTGACTGATCTCTTGTGTCTGGGGCCATTGTCTTTTCACCTCCTCATATACTTCTATAAAGCCCCCTGGGTCTCTCTCCCTATCTCATGTCTCACTCTCAGGGGATACAACTGAAATCCTGATGTTATTTGGCAAACGTCATTAGTTAAGGGTAAATTGTGTTAGAATACACCATCACTTTGATCCTGTCTTTGTAGTACCCAGATTAAACCCCACATAAACACAAGTCATCAACTTTTACTTTTAGCTTAAAAATGCATTTTTACCAGGTCAAAACTAAGGCCAAGCGCTCTGTCCCTTTATCATCAACTCACTGTATCTATTAGTTAGTAACTTAATGCTTTTGTAATAATCTCAGGCACCAAGCGAATATGAAGCCAACCCTGAGCTGTTGATATACCGAATCACCCACCTGACCCGGGGTCAGCAGTACCTGATCTGGGCGGCTGCTGTCACCACTGCCGGACGGGGAAACATCAGCGAGAAGGTCACAGTGGAGCCTGCTGGCAAAGGTGAGTTTGACCTAGAGATTAATAAAAGATTAAGGGGTGGTTTCCCGAATAGGGATTAGCTTAAACCACGACTAATTCGGAAAAATAACTAGTTTTATCAAACATGCCTTACTAAAAACATTACCTGTGGGCATTTTGTTGCAAGACAAAGGGCACTGATGTAATTTAAGATATTTCAGTGCAAGTTGTTTTCAGTTTGGACAGGTATATTTTACGTCTAATCCCTGTCCGAGATATTGCCCCTAAGTGTCAACATTTGAGGAGCTCAGATGCAAAAGCTGCTAAACGCCACCTTGTGAAAATTAACCGAATGCTTTCGTCATGTATTACACATTCATCAAATATCATCCCAGCCTCATGGCATTTAAAACTACCAGTTTGTTTGCAGAATCCATTAAGAGAAAACACGTTAAATGAAAACATGTAAGAGTTTTGCATCTAAGCTCTTTATAAGCGAATCATTTGTGATGCGCTCTGGGAAAACTGGTAAAAATTTATATTTATTTTAGGTTTTAAAACTATATAAGCCCTTTGCAAATGTATTTTTGTTTCTTTCATAGCTTGTCTAAAACTAAAGTTATGGCTATATGAAATCGGCTGATCGCTGTGATTTTCAGGAATGGAATTTTGAGAATAACCGGTTTAAAGAGAGACAATGAAAATAAAAGCACAACAGTCAAGTATTACAACTAAAAGTCACTTTACTGTGGTAACGGTACATGCTAAAGATAAAAAAGGTCACTTTGACCCAGTGACCGCAACAGAAATAACATTTAGACATTATTATGCTATTATTATAATTATTATAAGAACCTCATCTATTCACTTTTATTCTAATTTATTGTTATTTTTAGTAAAATTTTCTGTTGTTTATCATAGGCATAGTCTATAAACCTTTGGTCACCTCTTCTATGGCACAATTTTTTTACTTTGTAGCTTTCATTTAGCAAGCACAGCGCAGGTTGCCCCATGACAATAGAATGACTATGGTACCTTTATCCGGACTCCTCCTCTTCAGTAACGTCTCTATCATCTGATTCTTCATCTCTGGATGTCAAATAGTCCATTATAAGATTTTAGGGCACTGACATCACCAGGATTGATCAAATTGAGGCGATCATGTTTATCATTAAAGTACGCAGCTATTCGTTTAGACTTGTTGTTCTCATATGATCCGCGATCTTAGAATCATTTTGTATAAAAAAAACTTTGCGTGCAAAAGTCTTCAAAGGACTTGTGGGAGGTGTGCATTGATCCAACTTCAATCTACATGTTATTTGGTTTATTTTGACTGGTGAATTGTCTTTGTATTGTTAAAAGAGGAAAAGCAATGAGCGCATGGATAGTATTGCATTAAAGACGCAATCTTTTCAGCTTGTCACTATGAATCACATTTTTCCTGAAGTAAACAAGTGAATTTTGCCTAGGTATTTTGTTTTGAGATGTTATATAATAATTTAATGAAAACCAAAATGTTTTATTTTTCTAACAATCTTCCTGTGCGATATCCGACGGGTACTCCCAGAACGGATTACATTTTTCAACTATATTCATATTCACAACAGAAAAATTGACTGAACAAGTTCTGAACGGAGATCAATGTTGAAGGCTTTCTAGCTGCAATTTTGATGCGTTTATCCAGTGGTTATGTAGAAATGGAAAATTGCATGGTAGGGCAGAGGACCCGAGTGTGAATACAGGATGTTAAGGGTCATTGTCTGTCACTGGTTCTCCGATCTCCACTTTTTCTCCCATTAACCTCCATCTGTCCACTCTTCTGATGGATGGAGGGATAACCGGACGTTTATTATGTGGAGGGGAATGAAGAAGAGACAATGAGACACAATAGAGAGAGAAAATGAAGAGGGCAGTTCGATCAATATTTCTCGGGTCAGAAGGCAAAGGAAGCGATCTGTGTGTTCTTCGCATTTATAAATGAGTTTAAATACAATTTTGTGTTTTGTTGTATGTGTGTTTTCACATCATTGCCCACTTTTCTAGTGTACTGTTAGTACTGGGTCGCTTTATATCTGGGTCAGATTTTATTGGTAATTTTTGAGGTAAAGTCTCGTGTGAAATCAAATTTGCACCATTAGTAAAACATCACTTTTGGAGACGTACAAGATTTGTGATGTCTGTGAAAATCATTTTTCATCCTACATAATGTAAAGGACATTATAACCTTGATATCTTTAATATTTACTGATTAAGGTCATTATTAGATTAGCCTAAATTGCATAGACAGGGTCACATACATAACCACCACTTTCCCCGGCGTCATAATCTTATCAATAGTCAGAATTCCCACACGGTATTTCTATGTATACTAATGGACGTGTAGTGAATGCAATCTGTCATTTTCAGCTCCCGCTAAAATCCTATCATTTGGTGGAACGGTGACCACTCCATGGATGAAGGAAGTCCGGCTGCCGTGCAGCTCGGTGGGAGAACCGACACCCACAATCAAATGGACCAAAGACAGGTCTGAGATCAGTTATTATCAGATACTGGGAAGAATATTTTTTCTAAAACAGATCCTCATAGCACCTCATAGTTTAATAATCCATTCATCATATCCAGTGGCATCCGGTGACTTCTTTTTTCGAGGGCGCACGATGCAAAGTTCGTCACAACATGTGTGTGGTTCGTAATTTCAAAATATGTGCGCGTCGAGTGATCCTATGTTCATCTTCGAAAGGGTTTATGATAAAAGAGACGCTCGCGTTTGCCAGATACTCGCATAACATCATGCGTAATCAGAGTTTACTGTTAAGGGAGTGTCTTGCGTGTATTTTGTGAACGTGAGCGTCTCCTTTCTCATAAAAGGTTTTGACGCGTGTGCAGCAGGCACTTATTTTGACAAAACACGTTATGCACATGGTTCACATGACGCAACAAACACATATTTTGAAAAAACAAGCAACATTTATTTTAAATTTGCACCCCTCCGATGAGCAGTCACAAGCCGCCACTGATCATATCACTGTTTTGTTAATGACAATAATGTAATGCTTTTACAGTGAGGACACTGCCATCCCGGTCACTCAGGATGGTCACCGTAATATACTTTCCAACGGTACCCTGGTGCTACGCTCTGTGAAAGCCGAGGATTCTGGGTATTACACCTGCACGGCCACAAACACGCTGGGGTTTGATACAATCATCGTAAACCTGCTGGTGCAAGGTAACAGAATACCAGCGTACAAGAGAGAAATGCTTGGCTTTTTATCAATGAACTGAGACAAAACTGTATTGTGTATCGCAGTGCCTCCAGATCAACCTCGTCTGACAGTGTCCACAACCTCAACGTCTTCAATTACTCTGGCCTGGATACCAGGAGACAACGGAGGAAGCTCTATCAGAGGTACAAGCACCAAACACTTTGTTTTTCTTGACTTTCCTCTTAGAGATGGGTTGCGAGAGGTCGCTTTAGTACCTCGATTGTTTAGGAGAACCTAAGTTGGTACCTAAGTAAGAATTGTTTATCCTCACGGTAAAAAAATCCTTGTTGCACTTGAATTTACAATTCATTTCTACTTTCTTGACTAGTGAGGAGTTGCTATAAATTATAAAAAATTAAGTTGAATTAGCTTTAGTTATTTTACAGTGCTGAGGAACATAAACTAGATGAAAATGTCAAGGTTTGTTTTATTGCAAATCTTCTGTGTTTAATCTGTTGCACATGTTTACATGTAGAGTATCAACAGACCGCAAATGAGGCATAATTATTAGATATCTGCAGTATGTGTGTGTATATAAAGGTGGGAGGTGAATAAAGAGGACTAAATGGGTAAGTCCTTTGATGTGGCAGCCTTTATTTTACCATCTGCCATAGCTGAAGTGAGAAACCAAATCCGGTCCATCTTAATGATGGGTAACGCCATATTGTGCTTGTATTTGCATAAGTGTGCAGTCAGCATCTCTGTTTCTTTCAGCGGGTAACTAATGGTGGTTTACAGTGATCAGATCAGCTCTTTATCTTAGATTGTGAATAGATTGTTGGGTTGATGCACCATCTAGTGGTGATGCTAGGAATCCTGAATAAACTCATCAAAAGTTGCACAATAATATTAATTTAACAATAGAGAATTGTATTGTTGGTAAAAATATACTAAATAAATCAAAACTGTTATGTTTTATTGTCTTCAGTCTTGTCACCCTTTAAATAAAGTTTGTTAAAATGTTCTCTTGTCATTTAATAATGAGGTTTTTAAACAGTATTGAAGGAGTTCATATCTATTTTAAACTATTAGAAAAAATGTTCAAAAATTGTCACTGGAAACAGTAACTTTTAAAAAGGTACCATTTTAATACAGATATGTACCTTTGAGGTACCAATTTTTGAAAATGTACCACCCCAGTGACATCTTTTGTACATTTTCTGAAAGTGTAAGCTGTAATTGTCTGCTTTTTATTTTTCAATAATTGTGATCAAGGAAAATAATGTGTTAGCATAATTTTGTCTACCAAACTAACTGCAAACTTTTAAGTATACGTATCCTTTAAAAATCATAAGGTCTTTAAGATCATGAGAAACATTTCAGTCAGTTGAACAGTTTTAAAAAATTTTTAACACTTTTCTTCATAAGTCATGTTCATAAGTCTGACATGACACCTTCATAATCATGACATGACACGTGTCATGAACATAAAGGAGATTTTATGGATGTTTATGTGCCATTCATTCAGTTATGTAATTTTTAATGCAAAGATGACATTGTTTGAGATGTCTTTGTTATGACAACTTGACATTAACAAAAAATAACTTTCCCAAGACAACATAACTGACCACTTTTTACCAGTGATACAAATTGAATTTGTAATTAAGTGTTAATACTCTGTCAAATAGTTTTATAACAGCATCATGAATATTTTTCTTGACCTCAACTTAGGTGGTACAAAAATAATTTGTCATTAAATGTCATTAAGTGTTAATACTCTGTCAAATTGTTTTACAACATCATGAATATTATTCAGTTCATAATGTTTTTTTTTATTTTCCTTCATGTATTTAACAAATAAAATCAGTAATTTAATAATAATAATAATAATAATTAAATAAAATTAAAATTGAAATTGATAAAATTATATTTTATGATATGTTATGTTGTAACCCATAAAGCTAGGTAGTTTCTTAAGTTTCATAATTATTCTGCTATGTCATGTTTATGACAGATTTATGACAAGTTTTGATGTATTTTTGTCCAAACAATGTCATCTTTGCATTCAAAATGACATAATTGTACAAATGATACAGAATAACAGTTGTCATAAATGTGCATAAAATCTCCTTCATGTTCATGACACGTGACATGTCGTGATTATGTAGATGTCATGTCAGTCTTATGAACACCCCTTCAAGTAAAGTGATACTGTGTATTTATACATTTAAAGGAACAGTACGTAGGATTGTGGCCAAAACTGGTATTGCAATAACAAAACTTGTGGCTAAAACTGGTACTGCAATCACACAACTGGTGGCCAATACACAAAATGACAACATAAACATCAGTTGAGGGCTGCAACTCCACTTTTTAAATGACAATATCCTGGCTGGACCACTGTTGTCAGTGATATAAGTATTTGAAATGAAAATGATTTCTTAATGTCTAGTGACATATCAGGGACATTTTATGATTAATTGATATACATTTCTTACATACTGTTCCTTTAATGCAGTAAATGGGTTTGTAAAATACAGTCATTCTGTCTTTTATAGATGATGTTAAATTCTTATTGCTGTTACGTCTGATTCATTATTTGTTGTAATATAAAATTTTGTGATACATTATTCAATTCAATACACATTCTGGTAAACTTTCAGAAAAGGGTACAAAAGTTGTTCAAGGACCTAATATATACCATTTTAGGAATGTACCTATTTCCAATGTGTACCTTTGAGGTACCAATATAAACCCACAAAAGTTTACTTTCTGAAAAGGTGTTGTACCTTTTTCTGATAGTGTATGAATGGGATAAAAATGCTATATGCCATACATACAGTAATGTAAAAAAACAGCATGGTGGTAGTAGTATGGTAAAATGTTATTCTGAATACTCCAAAGCATTCTACCTTAATAAACTTTTATAATACATCTAAAGGATTTATGAAAACATTATAAACAACCGTCACATATTCTGTGTGTCTTCAGGTTTCGTGCTGCAGTATTCAGTGGATAACACTGAGGAATGGAAAGATGTTTTTATTAGCTCCAGCGAAAGATCCTTTAAGTTGGACAACCTGCGCTGTGGTACATGGTACAAAGTCAAACTGGCAGCCAAAAACAGCGTGGGAGCCGGCCGCATCAGCGAGATCATTGAAGCAAAGACTCATGGCCGAGGTCAGTGGACTAGATGTTTATCTTTACAGGAACGCTATGGCACCTAAGTATAAAGTACGGTTTCTTGCATCGTCATATCTTTAAAAGGTTAAATCTATCAATTGACATTTATACTGATGCATTCATACTGTAATAGTTTGATTGTAACCTGTGCTCTTGTTTTGCGTTTTCTTTAGAGCCGCAGTTTAATAAGGACCAGCCTCTCTTTACTCACATCAACTCCACACACGCCCGCCTCAACCTGCAGGGCTGGACGAGCGGCGGATGTCCCATCACCGCCGTCCTGCTCGACTTTCGGCCCAAAGGCACCTGGGCCTGGCAGAGCGTGCGCACCAACGCTTCAACCGACATCTTTCTCGCCGAGCTGCGGGAAGCCACCTGGTACGAGCTGAAGATGAAGGCGTGCAACAGCGCCGGCTGCGGCAACCAGAGCTCCCAGTTTGCCACGCTGGATTACGATGGCAGTAAGCAGACAAAACAAGAATCTCTGAATGTTTGCATGTCTGTACTGGGAGGTGATTGGTTGAAATGCCATCCAATCAGGTGTTTGGAAAATGAAAAGTCAAACTTTACTTGAACAGTACTATAAACAATTTTATTTTGTATGTCCCATCTCTGTTAATGCACTCAAATGTCTATACTTTTCCATAACAAAAACATTACATACTTTTAGGGGAATTGGGACACAGGGCTCATATCTTTCCTCTCATTCACAGGCACTATACCTCCCATTAAGTCGGCAAGAGGCGAAGGAGACGATGTTAAAAAGCTTTTCTCTATCGGCTGCCCTGTCATACTGGTCACTCTAGGCATGGCTTTACTTTTCATTATCCGCAAGAAACGCAAAGAAAAGAGACTCAAGAGATTAAGAGGTGAGTACGAAATGTGAAGTTAATCAGAAGTTTCAGCGGCCAAAAAAAGTTCAAAGATCACAGCAGAACCATAACGTGTCTCACTGCAAATCGTGTTTTATGTAAGCTGTGGCGCGCTTAGCAAACAACCAAACATTTCCGCGCTCACGATCGACAAACCTATCAAATACATTTAAAATATATCTTTTTTTAAATCAGACCAAACACATTTTTATTTTTATTCAGGAGTTATATATATATATACAAAACAATAACTTTTAATAATAGTAGTAGTAAAAAAGGTGTAACCAGCAAGGACTGGTTGGTGGGACATGGAGCTGGTGAACATGTGAAGGGAGACCGCAGGCTCGTGGACTGAAGTTAATGCAGGAAATAAATGCAAATTTAATAATCACATTGGGCAAATTCACTCAACAAATGTGCAAGTTATATACTGTGTTATATGTTATATACTGCATCTTATTCGGTATACATCTGCGATCCGGTTCACTTGCCACTAAATGACCTGAAACACTTTAACGTATTTAACTCTTTCCCCACCATTGACAAGTTATCTCGTCAATTAAAGTCACCATGAAACGGAAGTAGCGATTGCCTTATTTTCCCCGTGGTGACGTATATCCGAATGAAACGGCTTTTGTGATGAAATAAGGCAGGGCTGGATTTGAATTTGTCCATCGAGATCTGATTGGATCGTTTAAAGTTGGGTCGTGTTGCTAATTGCTAATCTCTGCGATCTTCTACCGGACCCCGCCCACCTGCCATACTTTTGACCGGAAGTGAAGAGAGATCGTTTTGAGGAGGGGAGGAGATTTGCATTTTTGATTAAAGATTATGAGAACACACAAATTTTTTTTAAATAATGAAGCTCACAGATAAGTCATTTGTTAATAATACCACACTATTAAAAAAATATATATAGTTTTTCATTTCAATTTCATTGCGACTTTAAGAGAAAACATTTGCATGAAAAGAAAACATGTCCCTGATGAGTTTTTATGTTAATCTGTAATACCACGATTATCCACCAGATTTACCCAATTTATTAAAAAAACTGAAGCAAAAGATTATTTACTAATTTAAAACTATGTGTATGTTTCCATAATCGTTCTGAATCTGATCTCTAACAAAATTTCTTCACAAAAATGCAATTATTTCAGCTTTTTGCAAAAAATATTTTTTTTGTTTAAGAAAAATACCCATATTTAAGAGTTTATAGACGATTTCATCGGACGCACGTATGCTGACGCGATACACGTCTGGGTTCGAACTTTACTTCCGGTTTCGTTTTTTTAATGGTCTGACTAGTTTCTAAACTGATCTCTTGAACAAATGCCTCGTCGAAAATAACAAATGTTTTGGTTTCCTAGGTAATCTATGTGTTGTTTATTTTGCTTGTTATATAAATAAACTATGTTAAAGTACTTCGTTCATATTTATTCTTAGCGGAGTTTACCAGAAGTTACGTGCGGACCACGACAGCCGCTTGTTTATGTTGTTACTGCTGAAACAGTCTATAAGCAGATAAAAAATAGATATGATGAAACGTTTTTTTTTTTCCCCATTTTGATTGTTTGAAAGCAGAGGGTCTGTTCTTTTTTTTTAATATATATTTGTATGTTTATAGGTTTTGAGAAGAAAATTTTCCTGGAAGGCATTTTGAGAAACTTTGAGTTAAATAAGTTAAATAAACACAATTAGGGGCGGAGACAGACATTTTCTTAGGGGTCCAGGGGCATGGTCTCCGAAGGGGTCACAGCACCTATATAAACAATTTTTTAAATCTAATTGCTCTTTATATTTATAACTCTAAAATCATAGCACAACAGATTTTATTGTGACAATAACATTTTAACTACTGCCACTTAAAAATAGACAAAATGTGCATTTAATAGATGTTTGCTATAGGTGTGTTCGACTTTGTCCAGCGCTGCAAGAACCGACACGCAGATGACATCAATGTACTGCGAGAATACTGCTGTCGGATCACTCTCGTAGTACTGTGATGTCATCAACCTGTCGGTTCTTGCAGTGCCGCATGAAGTCAAAAACAAGTGTTTTAAACATCTTGGAAAAAGGCTGATGAGATAAATCAGGTGTTTTATATAAAGAATAAATTAAATCATCAACCTAGTGGTTCCCAACCTTTTTCACTTCAAGGCCCCCTAGTTGCCCACAACAATATTAGGAGGCCTCATTTTTTTCCAAATAAAATTAACTAGAACTTGGAATGACTAGACAGATGAATGTTTGCTACTAAAATTACCTTATTTTAATGCTTGTTTTGTCCAATTATTTATAATTTTAAGTAATCTTGAGGCGCCCTTGGAAATCTGCTGAGGCCCCCCTGTGGGCCCCGTCCCCCTGGTTGGGAAACACTGTACTAAATTAATTCATTTAAAAGATTTGGTGCTTTTGATTAAACATTCAGGGCTGAAACCACAGAAACTATACTCTAAAAAAAGCTTGTAATCATAGGGGAACCATTTTTAGTGCTATAAAGCACATATAAAGCACCTACTGTATGAAGAACCATCCAGGGATGATATGGTTCTATATAGCACAATATGGTTCTATACAGGTGCCATATGGCACTTAAAATGGTTCCCCTATGATTACGATCCAGTGAACCACTTTAAGTGCTATTTAGCACCGATTGTTTTTAGAGTGACACCCCTGGCACATACTTCTTTTAATGTAAATTTAACTGTTTAATATAAAATTTAGCCCACCTATAAGGCCTAGGGATGCCACCGACACAGATCAGAGCGGTGGAGTGATGCTGTACTTTAATTGTGTCGTCAGTTCCCCCAGTACTGTATATTCAAGCAATCTAAAATAACTCCATTTGCTTTTACAGATGCCAAGAGTTTGGCCGAGATGCTTATCAGGTAAGGATATAGTAATTAATGTATTTAAGTTTGTCAAACGTGTTAAAATGTGGTTAACTCAAAAAGAGCTGCTTAGTTTGTGTGGTCGAGAAAATAGCAGTGGCAATACTTTTTGTCTTTGTCTTTTTGTGGTTGTTTTGCACCTGGAGCAGTAAGAACAATCGAAGTTTTGACACTCCAGTAAAAGGCCCACCTCAGGGACCCCGCCTGCACATAGATATCCCTCGTGTACAACTGCTCATCGAGGATAAAGAGGGAATCAAACAGATAGGTCAGTGTGTGCACTTCTCTCCTGTTTCTCAGATCCAACAAACCTCTCATGTAAGAGACTGCAACATCAGCAGTGCCCAAAAGTGATGTCTAACTTTAAACAATTGACATCTTGACAACCAAGGCTCAGCTTTGAGAAGATTTTAGGAAGGAAAAAAATGACAACACATGCAGATTTTATAAAAGAAAAGTCGAGGACAACGACTACAAAATATCACAACAAAGAGAATATATAACAGATACAATTGTAGTCGATTTATGAATCTTTACTTGAGAGCTTTTTAGTTTTTTACGCATTTTTGCATATTCAAATACGTCCCAGATGCTGTGCTTTTCCATTTGTCCAGTAAATAGCTTAAAAGTTTAGTTTTTTGTCCATTTTGTACCATACACCCTATTAAAGGGCATTAAAAGCAAATATTGTTTAAATTCCTTCCCCACTTTAAAAATTTAAAATATTTCTTATCAAATTATATAAGCTTTGCATGTCAACAATTGTCTCACTTGCTTTTTATTAATTCTAAGAAGAAATGTTTTCATTTGGATGTGTTTATCTCTTGTTTCCAACAGGTGAAGACAAAGCCACCATTCCTGTGACAGACACCGAGTTCAGCCAATCAGTGAACCCGCAGAGTTTCTGCACGGGCGTGTCTGTACATCACCCCGCCCTCATACAGAACACAGGTCCTTTGATTGACATGTCGGACATCAGACCAGGAACCAGTATGTTACAACCGATTGTAATATGATCAATAAAAGATGAATGAACGATGGATGATTTTGTGTCATACGTTAACCCTTTAGATCCAGTGTCAAGAAAGAGCGTCAAGTCTGCACACAGCACAAGGAACCGATATTCCAGCCAATGGACTCTTACCAAATGCCAAGCGTCCACACCCGCTCGAACCCTCACCTCGGACTGGCGAACAGTGGGCTCCCAGCATGGCATAACGGTTACTGAGAGTGACAGCTACAGCGCCAGCCTTTCACAGGACACAGGTTCAGTCACACACAAACATATACAGATTTCATGCTGTTTCCAAAGTTTTCACGCCTTTTAAGATTTTTCGTCTTTCTGTTTTCTCAGATAAGGGGCGTAACAGCATGGTGTCCACTGAGAGCGCATCCTCTACGTACGAGGAGCTGGCCCGCGCGTACGAACACGCCAAGCTGGAGGAACACCTGCAGCACGCTAAGTTTGAAATCACCGAGTGCTTCATTTCTGACAGCTCCTCTGATCAGATGACCACCGGCACCAATGACAACGCGGACAGCATGACCTCCATGAGCACGCCGTCCGAACCGGGCATCTGCCGCTTTACTGCCTCCCCGCCTAAACCGCAGGACTACGACCGAGGCAAGAACGTGGCAGTGCCCATTCCACACCGGGCCAACAAAAGTGAGTTCACAGCACATTTAGGTTCTTTTTTAACTGTGGTGCAAGTGAGAATCAACCTCAAGATTCTTCAGTCTCCATGTCTTATTATTAAGGGTGTGACAAGATCACGCAAGATTAAATATGTCACAAGATTTTTCGTGGAGATGAAATGCTGTCTACTGATATTAGCATAACATTAAATTTGTGGCAAAACCTTTTACAGTGCTTGCATTTTATTCTTTCTTTTACTGAGTGTAAAATAGTCTGCATCCTCTTTCTCAAGAATCACTGTGGTTGTATGATTTCTATTGTATTGTAAGATTAAAATAGATTTAAATGTGGTTTGGCTAAAAGACAGTGTTTTCTCAATCTAAAGTGAAAGTAAAAATAACATTCGCAAGTCCGCTAGTGCCCTCTGCAGGCATTTGTTATAATAAATCATGCTGTTTTTTATTACATAGGCTACATATGTTTTGTAACCATGTGTTTACTTGGTTTTGATACTTTTTTTGAACCAATTATTATTGCATTGCCGTTATTATGTCATTTTAAAGGTTATTGCTCACTTGGGTCTGTTTTTATTACCAAAAATGATTCGATTATTTCCTTATTAATTACCAAAATAATTGATAGGGACAGTCCTAGATTAGTTAAAACATTTTAAAATTATGTGATTTTAGTTTCCCATTCATATATTTTAGCATTGAGGATTTCTTAAAAAAAGTGTAAAATTTCGTTCTTCTGAACCCAATCTCGTGTCTCGTCCCGTGGAGTAAGTGTCTCGTCACACCCCTACCTATTTTGTCCCATAATTTCTATCTATTCTACTAATAAAAGCTATTGTTTTGTATTTAAGGAAAAACGTGTTTTTACGTGTACGTGAGCGTGCATGCACAGTCCAACGCACAGCCTTACAATGAATGTCTTGTACACATAGAACAGGGTTTCGACGGATTTGCATTGCAATTTGTATTTTTTGTTACCTGTGACTAATATTACCTCTGAACTCGTACTTGACAGTTCAAACTATATATCATTATTAGATTACCACTTGCGAAGAAAAAGAGACAATTTTGAACGCAAATTTTTTTGCAGATTTTTTTTATGTACTTTCTCAAAAAATGTGTTATTAAAATTTTTTTATTAAAAATAAAAATATAAATACAAATATTTATAATGAATACTTTAAAAAATATAATAAATATAATTAACTCTTTCCCCACCATTGACGAGTTATCTCGTCATTTAAGAGAAAACATTTCCTGACAAGTTTGTACGGTAATCTGTAATTCCACTATTATCCACTAGATGGCGCTCTTACCCAATTTATACAAAATTGAAGCAAAAACTAATTTAATTAATTTTGAACTCTGTGTATGTTTTGATAATTGTTTTGAATCTGATCTCTAACAAAATTATTTTACAAAAATTGTATTTTTAAAGAAACCTACCCATATTTAAGAGGTTATAAAAAAGAAGAAATGAAGATAGGAAGAAACGTTTTTGTTCCAGTTGTGTTTGTTTGAAAGCAGAGGGTCTGTTCTTTCATTTGATGTATTTGTATGTTTATATATTTATAGAAGAAAAATTTCCTGGAAGGCATTTTGTGAAACTTTTGTGAAAATCATAAAAAATGCTGGCAGGAATGAGTTAATATAAGATTTTATTTGTATTTACAAAATTTTACGTTTTAAAATTAATTAATTTACTCTTTCCTGCAGGTGAGTACTGTAACCTCCCCCTCTACATGAAGACGGACCCTTTCTTTCGGAAGCAGGCCGAGCTGCATGACCCCTGCCCTGTTGTTCCACCCCGTGAGGCTTCCATCCGAAGCCTCGCCGCCCGCGCCTACCACACGCAGGGCCGCCACATGACATTAGACCCCTCCAAGCAGCAGGCCCTGACGCTGGGCCACGGCGGCTTGAGCAGCCTGACCAGTTCAGGGGCCTCCGGTACGTCAGGCCCACCCTCAATCGGGGCCGCTGGAAGCTCCAGCATCAGCTCAGGCACGGCCACCTTGCCCCAGAGGACTCTAACCATGCCCAGCACCTCCTCCACCTCCTCGGTCCCGAGCGGGGCCGCGGCTGCCGGAGCGGTGGCTAGCGGGAGCTCGGCGGGTGGCGGCGGCCCGACGCCTGGCAGTTCCAAGGTCGGGGGATCCAGGGACTCTCTGCTAGAGAGCAGTTCGTCCGGCCTGGGCAGACTGCAAAAGCAGAATGCTGGGGCGTACTCCAAATCCTACACGCTGGTGTAGTTCACACACACGTATACGCAAACAGTGCGTTCTCACGAACGCCTGGAGTCTGTCCGTCGCCGGGCACGGGCGTAACCGAACATTGCCGGGACTTTTACAGCACAGGGGTCTTTCTCTCTTCCCGTTCTCTTCCTGTCTGACATCTTTTCTTTGAGGCTTTGTTCACACTGCGTACAAATCTGATTTGGCTTACGAAATCGCCATTCTGATATGTTTGTTCAGAGTGTGCCGTCAACATCCTTTCTCAAACAACAATGAAAAGTAGCTTTTAATGTATAAAAGAGGTTGTGTCTATCTTAAACTCACCAGTTGCATGAGAGAACACCCACAAACTCGAATCGGTTTGCAAGCATCAATTATTTTGCAGTACAATAAGTTGGATACATCAAACAAATCAGATTTTTGCTGCCTGTCTGAACAAAGCCAAATCGCTTTACTTTTTTAAACTTTCTCCTTCGCTCACCTTCCCGCCTTCTACCTGGATTAAATATGCCAACCGCCCAGGAACCCTTTCCTTTATTTTGCCTTCTCGTTTCACTTTTTATATTTCGTTCTCTTCTTACCCCCTCCCTCTCTCGTTCTACTTCTCTTTCTGTCAACGACACCTTGGACCTTATGCACGAAATGCTTTCCATGTGCACTCGTTCATCTGATTTCTTGAAAGGACAGGACAAAAGCAACGGTTAGAGATATATCGTTTCACATTAACCTGTCTAGATGTTTTAATGCTGTCAAAAGTGTCTCTTTATTTTATTTACGTCTCTCACACCGCAACGCATCGCCTCGGAAAGCTTATGCATAAAAGAATCCACCACGGTGTCCGTCTTTCGCCCCTTCCGATCGGTTTGGAAAAGACAAGCTCGAAGACTACCTGTGTCGAGCCTTTGGGATTTTTTCATGCAATTGATTACACAGTATAGAGTGTTATTGACTATTTTGTAAACAAACAGGAAAACGTGTGAAAAAAATGTCTGGAGCCATTTTCACAGGATGTATGGTTACTGTACTTTTTTTGGGTTTGCTTTTCTATTTTTAAAATGTTGAACTTTAGCACTACTGAGGGCCAGGTGGATCCACTGAGCTTGTGTGATTGTGTGGTGTGTGTGTGTGCACGTGTATGTATATGTGTAGATATATATGTATACGTGTGGATAGCACACCTCGAAATCAGGCCTGTGCGCTCGGGCTCTCCGCAACGTGTATCTCTATGGAGAACACAAGGAAAGTAATGCCCATCGCGTTACACAGTCCAGCTAAGAGAAGGGGGTGCAAGACGAATCTCCTTCCTTAAACTTCCTTAAATATGAAAGGCTTGTTTTGCTGTCTGCTCGTTCGTTTGGCTGTTTGTGTTTGATGCCATATATTTATCACCCCTCCTCACCCCAAACCCAGACCTCCCCGAAACGTCACCAGTTCTTCTGTCTCACTGTGAACGCCTAACAGCCTCTCCTGGATGGGCCGAGCGCAGGCAGAAAGGTGGGACATGTAAGTGAGATAGGGAGGAAGTAGAGGCAGATAGAAACAAGGACCCAAGAGAGAGAAAGAAAGAGAGAGAGAGCGATATCTGCCGTCGCTGTGTAGCTTTTCCTGCGTTTGCTAATCGTTTCTCTTTATTCTTTGCTTTTCTTCCCCACACAATGACTCTAGCGGTCGTTCCCATTTAAAAGTCGTAAAGACTGTAGCTTTAGGTAGCGCAGGGGTGAACGAAAAAGGAACCGAGTGAATGAGGCGGGGAGAGAATTAGACACTTAGACGAATCGAACGACCCTCCTTCGTTCGCTCGGTTCCCAAAGCAAAGCCCCAAGACAGAGAAACTTCCAAAAATCAACAAACTCTCCCAATGATTTCAATGGAAAAAGTACTACATCAGGGCTCCTGCAATACAAAAGAAAAGAAAAAAGAAAATATATTGCAATGTTTGTTGTCAAAATATATACATATATATTTCTATCTAAAGATATAGTAAATATATACGTGGTGAGAGCAGAGATTTAATGCCATATCGGATTGAAAAAGAAAAATTTTATTTTAAAAAAAGATTTGAAGACAATCGCTCGGTGGGAGGTGCAGCAGTAAGCAAGAGGAGTCGATCACGAACGGGTAACAAAACTTAAAAAGTTAAAAATAATGGTTGGTTTGTTTGACAGGCCGTCATTGCTCCTGGGAAAACATATTAAGCCGGGTCTAGACTACACAATAACACACGATTTGGCACAATCTGTGGTAATTCGGAAACACCAGTGTTGGTCAGAACGGAGCAATACAATAACACATAAGTGACGACTACCGACGCTGCGTCTGTGACGCTACACGACATCCAAACAGAAAGACTAGCATGTCAAATTTTTCGTTGGTCCTCCTTGACGGAAATTCGTCTATACGCAGTTTTCAAACATGGCGAAACAAAAGAGAGATGATGGTAATGGTGCTGCTACATTATGCACGGCATCTACGGTGACAATACTTCCGTCTTTATGATATTTGTTTACGCTCTTGTTTCCGGAGCTCCGCCTTCTCAATGACATCACACATGTGGTTGAAGGTAGCTAACGGTAGTGACGGTCGCTTTTGAAGCCCTGCTTCAAACTTTTACGAATCTTTTGTTTCGAATCATGCGTGTTTCAAAGCCAAGTCACGTGATTTTAGCAAACGAGGCTTCATTACAACTGTTTCGAAACGTTTCGAAAATCTGATGACCACTAGGGGGAGTTGTAAAAAAGTGTCGCCAGTTGTGTGTGTGTTTCGAACGCTTCGAAAATCTGAATAAAATTTTGAAGCAATTGGTTCAATTGATTCACAACTTTAAAAAAGCTTTGTTTCTCCCATCACTGGTGTTACGTCAGGAAGACATGTGTCTTTACCAGAATTTCGAAGTGAAGACAAAACAGACAAAAATATTCTGTAGTTTGAACCCAGCATTACGAGTTTCACCAACAGTGGCGCTGTCGTCCCAAACCAACTTCCTGTCACGGTTGCGATCAGCCGAGCTGTATAGCCCAACATTCCTGTGTGGGGTCATTCGCTCCGCAGGTGAGATATTTATGGACGTTCACTCTCAACAGTTGCTTAGAAACAATGGAAATTTCCCAACGCAACTCCAGCTGATAAGGAACTGCGGCACTTAGTGTCGTTTAGATGCCCATCTCTTGAGTAGTTAAAATACCCATAGTGCTTTGTGAGCTTCTGGTCAGACCCTTAAGATGTGAGATCGCTCATGAAATTGAGCATCCGGGCTTTCGGCACGAATGATAGGTCAGATATATATATCAGGGGAATGACTGATGCATACTACATATTTATCGTTGACTTGGTACACACAACCCCTGCAGACTTCGGCACATAACACATTTATTGTTTGTTTTCCAAACATCCACCTGAACATATCCAGCCTGATCTCACGTGAATTCCTAAGTATTTTACATGGTGGCAAATTCCTAGGAATTGAATCGTATAAATGCGTACAATTGTTAGGTAAACATTAATTAAACCCCACCCTTAAAGCAACACTAAAGAGTTTTTGCTCTTTGCTCCCCCTACAGGTTAGAAGCGTAATTGTTCATTAGCACTGTCGTAAATACTGGAGCATAGCTGGCTCTGATTGGATTGTAGGTCTGCCGTAAAGCAAGTTTTTGTAGTTTTCACTCGAACTACAGGACCACTACCCGACGGTTGGAAACTTCTTTAGTGCGGTTTTGGCCAATAGAGGGCTGCAAAGCGAGTGTGAAAGTGCCATTCACCCTGTTTAGAGTGGATGAACCACTGAAACTTTTTTGGAAACGTTATTTTAAAGGTATAGCGGAAGATTTTCTCGAATTTTAGAAAAGAACCGCCTTCTCCACTTTAAAAAAAAATGCAATTGCGCAACACTCTTGATTGACAACTAGGAGGACCAATAGTCTCGATGATCCACCCGGAAATAGAAAATCCTCCGCAATACCTTTAAGGTAAAAAGAACTCTTTGGTTTTGCTTTAAAGCAGATCGCACAAATGAGACTGTACAAATATGTGAAATTTTGCCATCTTGTAAAATAGTTAGAAACTCTCATTAGTTTGTGTTGGCATATCTAACGTTGGAAAGAAGACATAATAAATCCTTTAGGAGCCATGTCGTGTCAGGTTTAAAAATCGAGTCGATTGAACGATAAAATATCTTGACTTGGTTTGTGGTATCTGAAAAACTCAAAAGTTTGACTTACCAGACGTTTTTGTTGGTGGCTTGGCATTAGGATTGTGTTACAGTGTACCGTTTGTGTAAGATAAATTTGCTAACCCAGATCTTGAGGCGGAGTTGCGAAGAATGTGAACTTGTGTTTTAAAAACAGTGAAAGAAGTATGTGTTCCTCTTATTGCTGCTCAAAAGCCCACTGACTGGGTGAAAGTTTGAGGTCAGACTTGCCCAGTGCATTTTGCCATGAACATCATTAGAATTAGACCAATATCTTATCAGTATTCACTCCTGTTCAGGTACAACATTTTGTGAAATAATTACACCACCGCCAGAAATTCCCAGAAATATTCCTCATGTTATTCATATTTAAAAAGACAGTTGATGACTTAAAAATAAATTTATTATTATTTTTGTTGCATTATTTATATAAATATATATAAAAAATGTATGTATCCAACTTAGTTTGTTATGTTTTATGTTGAAAAAAGTTGCAGTTGTGTTGCGCAACGGGGCTGGCCTGTTTAACCATTCGAATCAGGGACCCCCAAGCACCAACCAATCACAGGAGAAGCTGTGTGGATATTGGGCGGAGTCGGGAATCGAATTCCATCCCCACATGCCTGTTTCCCGCCCATATTATCCAGTTAGCCCCTTTTCCAATAAAAAATCCTGCTATACCCAAGACCTTCCTGTCAGCATAATTTCTAATCTACAAATAAAGACTCTTGTATATATGAAACTGTTTTGTATAAATAATTACTATTTTCGACATCTCCATTAGCAACCAGGGCACAATTATAGGTCTGGTTAAAGGTATAAATGTAAGGGGAATAAAAAGAAGAAAAAAAATACGTTACACCTTGATTTTTGAATGGGGCACATGAACACAGACCTGAAGCTGTCTCGTGTTGTTAGATTTGATTTTTTTCCCTTTTTATAATTTGTCCTGTTTTTATTCATTTATGTTGTTGGTTTTTTGGTTTGTTTTTACTTTTTGTTTCCTTTCTACCTTTTGGTTAACTTGAAGAAAAATGGCATTGCATGCTCTGAATATTTTGCTGGTTATTAAAAGAAAACGAAAAAGGAGACAAATGACTAAAGGGGAAAAAAAGTTTAAAAATTGTGGAGGGGATTCCTAAACTTTTATGGAAAAGTTGCTTCAATTTGCAATTGCTTGTGTTTAAATATACAGTTTTTTTCTATGAAAACTACGAAAAACAGAAAAAGAGTACTCCAACACCTTGTGCAATAAAGCTATCTTTCTATGAACGCTGCCTTGGGTATTTTTTTAACAAATGTGTCGAATCAAGATAACTACACTGTAAAAATGCAGCATGAAGTTAAAACAACTTGCTTTTGCAAGTCAATTCAATGCAGGGGAGAGGGGGGGTGAAAGTACCATTTTTCAGAAAAACTTAATTTTAAAAGATAATGTTTTAGACAGAGATATATTTTTGCTGTGGTCTATCAATATCAGGTGGACTTTTGTAAAAATTTAAAATGACTCCTGTATAATTTAACTATAAACATAAGTAGTGAATTGTTACTTTCGACTCCACCTGCAGGGATGAAAGTAACACACAGGTGTGTTACACCTGTTTTTATTAAATATACATGACTATGACCTCGTTAATATTTAACTGCAAACTTATTTTTTCATTTATCTTTGTAAAAAATAATGAAATTAAATTTTTATTTAAAATTTCAGTTTTATCAAATGTTTCAAAAGCAACCAACAGTATAAACTTAAAGTGTTGAGAATAAAAAATTAAACAGTTTGAACACTATGAAAATGAAATTAAATGAAATTAAAATAATATCATTTTTCAAAATATACAACAGTATTAGCAGCAGGACAAAAGTAACAAGTGTTACTTTTGTACCGACAGGATCTCTTCACATTTAAACTCGATTTACTTTAATTTTGAAAAACTCTGAGATGTCAAACTTCAAGATGTGTTAGAGCACTAAATAACCTGTAGATTGATCAGTACTTTAACACATGAAACGAAAAACACAACGCGTTATAAGAAAAAAATGACCGCTTTAGGAATTTACTTATCATGGTTGAAAACACCTTTCTGGATCTACACACAAAAAGCGGTGAGTAAATAATGCAATATTTATCAGGTCTGTCAAGGGTTTGTGTGCTAAAGATGCTGTCATAGGTCGGGATGCAAATGTTATCAGGGATTGGAGAAAATCGCTTTGTTACTTTCGTCTAGCGTTACATTTGCTCCGATTCTCCCCTACTATTTAAGTTTTGACCTGTGAATAGTTGACATAACTTATAAAAACAAGTTGAAATTGTTTAACTTCATTTTTAAAGTAAAAAAATATGTGCTGATTTGACAAAAATGCTGCACTTTTTACAGTGTAACCGTCTTTATAAAATGAAGGCAAAGATGTTTCTTACAGTACCATTAACTTTACTTTCACTGGCTCACCAGCAGAGGGAACAATGACATCAGATCTGAAAAGAGGGCCTGAGCTTAACCAAACCTTTATTGAACAAAATTGGACGTTTCCATGGCAATTTATAAAAGTAAGTTACATTTACATTAGCTTTGATTTTAAAATTTAAATCCCACCTAGACAAACATCCACATAAAATGTACGGCAACATACAAATATTACATCAAGACAGTATATTAATTGTTACAATTGTTATGGATTAGGTTAAAAGATATAAACTGACCCTACAAATAAAATACCATGGAAAGCATCCTATACATTGTCTATATTAAAAATATTTTATTTTAAACTGTTTAGGTTGTGGTTAATATGAAGACTACAGTAATCATTAAATCAATTCAATTATTTATATGGGACCTTACATCAGTTCCACTGAAACTGCAGTGTCCCCATTTACAGACATGATAATAATACTGTAGCTTTACTGTACTGTATACCATATAAACAACATACACCTTTTATATGTCCTCATTTAGATATAGCTAAGTAAACGTGTATCGTGTTTGTGAGCATGTTTGTGAGCATGTATGTGCACTGTGCATATCCTCCTCCATTTCATTATCATCTTGTCTATGAGTCTATGTGACTTTTGTTATCAGCAGATGCTTTAAAATGTTTATCATCGTGTGAGTGTTTGTGCAGATGACCACAATCTGTATATCAGAATACTTGACATTATTGTTCACAGAAGTCGTAGATCAGATGTGCACGCTCACGAAAACTGTGGTTATAAAGCTCAGAGAGGTGAATACAAGGGCTGCGTCCTAATTTCCGTACTTTCAGAGTATTTGAAGAACTTCACATATCACTGTCAGGAAAAGGACAAACGCTTTCACTGAGACGGGACATTTAAAAAGGTCCTAATATGTACACTGTAAAAAAAACTTTGCTGCCTTAAAAATTTTTGTTAAATCAACTCAGATTTACGAGTCAACAGAAATTAGTTGTCATAACTTATAAAATATAGTTGAGAAAAGTCAACTTAAATTTATTAGTTATAACAACTCACCTGTAGTTATAACAACTCATCTCTAGTCAAGATGAATAATAGTAAGTTGAAATGACTTGTAAATCGGAGTTGATTCAACAAAGAATTTTAAGGCAGCAAAGTATTTTTTACAGTGTACTGAAATGTACCTTTGGGGTATTGATATGCACCCTGTAGGTACAAAGGTGTATTTCTGAAAGGGTACCACCCCAGTGACAGCTTTTGTACTTCCCAGATAGCAATGGACTCCGGTGCAGATCCGCCCTGGAGTCTATCGACATCTGGGTTTCCTTCTGAGTTGTGTACAGTACTATACATATTGTACATCACCGTATATGCAACATGTACATTATGTTGGCACCTATCATGTTTTTGACCTGTACTACACTACACCACAAAATAATAACTTGCAGCTAAATGGGTGCTCACTTGACACACTGCTATTTGCATTATGTGGCAGTGAAGTACATAAACTTGGACGAAGATGGATCTTGAGCAGTGCTAAGGGACGCGGTTTAGTCTTGACCTTTCATTTGTGGTCTTTCTGCTTCTTCTGCTGGTATTTCTTGTACTGGTGCTGAATTGTAAGTGCTGCTTTGTCTGCATTAGTCTTTGATGAAGCCGTATATCCATTACTAGATGAAGAGTCTGAAGAAACACAAAAGAAAAAATGTCTGTACTTATACTGTGTGTGATTTATCTAGGTTACCCAACAATGTTGGATATTTGTTACATATTGAATACATGAATAGCATGGCTAGGAACTCTAAGGTCATTATGGGTTCGATTCCCGTACAGTTTGCACTTTAAGTCACTTTGGATAAAAGTGTGCCAAATGCATAGTACTTACTCTTTCTGTAAACTCCTATGCTGTTTCTTCTCTGGCCCTGGCAAATAAACCACAAAAGGCAAAATTACTGTATATAAAGTAAACAGCTTGCTAAAAAGCTTTTATTATATATATATATATATATATATATATATCTCTCGTGTTGTTTCATGACTTTATACAACTGACTTAAAATTAAAAATTTCATTTTGGTCTGGTTTTCACACAAAGCTTTTCCTGTGAGACTTGAGAAGAAATATAGTGCACTAGTCACATACAAAACAGAAACACCAATCCCTGTTCACTGTCAGGAAAGAAAGGGTTCAAAACTGTACCTTTTCTGTCGCTGGGGTGGTACCCTAAGGTTTTGTACCTTTACAGGTATACTAAACAAAATGAAATGTTGTTCCTTTTAATTTAACTTAAATTAATCTTTAAGGGTCACCCCACTGACAGAAAATGTAGTTTTGTAAAATAAGCAGCTAGTACATAGGATGAGTAAAAAATTAAAAATGTTCATGTTTGGGTGAAATAAGCCTTTAACAAGATACAGGATCTGAAAAATTATTTTACATTTGTCTTTTACGTCACCCTAGAAGTCAACAGCAGTGAATGTCATCTAATGTCCTGTCCATCACCTATGACAGTCTTATCGCACGTCGCCTTTATGTCCTTCTGGAGTCTCTTGTACTGCTGGAATGTGTTAAACATGGTGGCTTAGACAGATCATACATGTGTAAGACGTCTCCGTTGTACATTCCACACATGCTACAGTCCTGCAGTGTTAGGGTCACAGCCATTCAGCTATTTGGACCAGCCAATACTGTAGGTTCACTCAAATGGAGCATGATAAACTTAATATAGTAAAAAATGTGCATGAAAGTTTTTGAGAGTAGAGTGTTTTTACTTTAAAGAGAATACAATTTTTATACATGACCTTCATGGCCACTGTTAAAAGAGCACCTATGTGTTTCGATTCACGTTTTTACATTTCCTTTGGTGTGTAGATGTGTATTAATACTGTACATGTTAACAGAATATGCAAAAGGTGTAAACCCCAAAGTAAACCATGAAGCAAGTTATCATTTCCAGTGTACATTTCTTTTTCTTGAACTACAACAAACACACGGATTGAGGCAACAGTTTACTTCCTGGGATTGGTGATGTTGACAAGACCGACATTATCATAATTCCTCCTGCTTAAAGGAATATTCAATTTTCTTGAAAGAAAAATTTTGATACTTTACTCACCACCATGTCATCCAAAATGTTGATGTCTTTCTTTGTTCAGTCGAGAAGAAATTATGTTTTTTGAGGATTTTTCTCATTTTAATGGACTTTAATAGAGCCCAACATTTAATACTTAACTCAACACTTAACAGTTTTTTTCAACGGAGTTTCAAAGGACTCTAAACGATCCCAAACGAGGCATAAGGGTCTTATCTAGCGAAACGATTGTCATTTTTGACAAGAAAAAAAAAAATATGCACTTTTAAACCACAACTTCTCGTCTAGGTCCGGTCGGGATGCGCCAGCGTGACCCCACGCAATACGTCATGACGTCAAGAGGTTACAGAGGACGAATGCGAAACTCCGCCCCAGTGTTTACAAATGTGTTTAAAGAGGACCGTTCCTACGTTGTTGTATGTCAACTGATAATAATTAATGTCTTTGCATCAGTTTATTGTTTACAATGGTCCGCAAATGTGCGTTTTATATATGTAACACGTGACCTCCCTGTCCTGTACGCCTCTCTCAACCCTGTCATCTCCTTAACTGCTGTCAAATGCCCCCAAAAATAACTAAAAAAATTGGAGGTTTGTGGCTTTTGGTCTTTTTCTCCTATTTCTCTTTTGCTCAGAAAACAAACCAAAGATATTGATGACTCTTCCTTGAGGAGAACATATGCAAATTTTGCCTAATAAAAAGGCCCTCTTTTATGACAGTGTCCCTTCCTTCTTAACTATAAATACCATCTGCTTGCGATTAGCAACAGCAAGTAGCAAACATGACTGATTGGGGTATTTTCGGTTGTGCAGTTCTTGCTGTGCTGTGATATAAAAGCTATTAGCAAAGAAAAACATCAAGTTTTAGTAAATGTATCGATGAACTGTGTGTGAAAATGCTATTCGCAGTACGACGACCAATTGAGACACAAATCTCTTTCCATTGGATTACAGGCACCTGAGAGTTGCCCAAGCTTAGATCTTCTGAGGTAAACAGAGAGGGGAAGTCTGTGTGCGTTTGTGGCATTAACCTTAAATGACACCTGTAATGTCTGACCATGCTTGGCATTCAAACCACAAACCAAATGTCACATTTTGTAACTTCACTAGAAATATAAAACAAAAAACAGCAGCTAATCTTAAGAAACATAAGCAATTTCATGAGCTGTAGGTGGTGGAATGATACAAACGGTGAAGCTGTTACTGTTATGTTATCAGTAGAATATCACACGGCTGGGAAGGGCTCTTAGCCAATCAGATTCGAGAACCAGAAAGAACTATAGGCTATATAGTGTAAAAACTCTTGTACACTATTTACGCAGAATGAATCTCATAAAAAATGCCAGAATATTCGCTAGAAACTTTGTACTTTTGTACAGCGGGTAATAGTTCATGTGGATTGAGAAGATTGTCACCTCTTCTGTCCGGCTTCCTCTTCTGCTTTGGGAGACACAGTGGACCTGCCATGGCAGAGGCTGAGAGACCATGTATGGCAGAGGTTCCTGCTGACGGACCCACCGAACACCCAGCTGAAACACAAGGCACAAAGCAGTTACAATGTGAGCATATACGTCTGCATTAAGGTGACTGGGTTTATATGACTCATGATGTGTCAGGCTCTTGCATGCTAATTGGTCAGTAGAAAGTCTCCTTCTTGTCTTCGGTGAATTCAATTCACCTTAGTGGAATAAACAGAACAGTCGTGTCAAAACTTATCCTGTGTTAATCGGTGTAGTTCCAGCGGTTAAATTGTCATCATCTGTGGAGAATATTAAATCTCTGCATTGTGGCGTCATGCACCTTAATATATTTATAACTGTGGTTCAGAGACGAAATATTCATCATCTGGCCAGGAGTGACTGCAAAACCTAAGGACTTTTTAAATAAGATGCTTCATGATGTTCCTTACACAAACATCATTGTTCCTTAAACAGTACTTTGGTACAATACTGTATTTTATGGTAATACCATGGTACTTTGATGCATGCCATGGTAATGAATGATTACCATAATAATGTGCTTGCTATTTAAGAGTGTTTCTTTACAGGCAGTTTTACGCCATTGATCTTAAATTTTTTAAGCACTATTCAGTATATTTATTAAAGACCCACTGTGGGGAAAATCAGGTTTTTTATTGAATATATGTCTATGTGGAGTTTTTTGTAATACATGTCATGACACCTTCATAATCATGACATGACATGTGTCATGAACATGAAGAAGATTTTATGCACGTTTATGACAACTAAAATTAAGTGTCATTCGTATTTGTATTTTTTATGCAAAGATGACATAGTTTGAAATGTCTTTGTTATTACAACTTGACATAAACACTAATAACTTGTCATAAATCTGTCATAAACATGACATACATAAGAAAAATAAGCCCCTTAAGTGTGATACAAGACCCTCCGCTTCGCTTATTATTGGATGATTTATTTTATTTCTTAAACACATGGAGGAAACATTAAAAAACATTATGAATATTATTATAAAACAATTTGACAGAGTATTAACACTTAATTACATTTTAATGTCAGATTATATTTGTAGCACTGTAGTTGAGGTCAAGAAAAATATTCATGATGCTGTTATAAAACGACATTCTAAAAGACAAATTAAATAAGTATTACTGGTAAAAGTGTAAAGTTATGTTTTCTTGGTAATGCCAAGTTTTCATGACAAGTTATGATGTATTGGTTAATATCAAGCTGTCATAACAATGACATTGCAAACAATGTCATCTTTGCATAAAAAATGACATAATTGAGCATGTGTTGCAGCCACTGTGATTGGCTGTTGGCCACTCTTCAGACAAGCCTTCCGTCAAACGTAAACGATTTCGTCCAGTGTGATTGTACCGTAACAGTTATGTCTAAAACTGACTTATTTATATATATGGTCCGAGGTTGTACGAAAGAGTGGAGGTGGGGACTAATTTGCATATTCATATCTATGATCCAAGCTTGCAATTTCCTCGATTCCTATACTAAATTCATCAAGGGTGTAGAGTTACATTCAAGCTGTTTTAAAGCATGAAGAAATACTTGTGACGGATTAAACCTGTAAATATGCTATTATGATGCACAAAGATGAGTTTTAACTCATAACATTTTTGTCTACAGTGGGCAAATTTATCTAAAGCACCTTACAAATGTGTGTAATAACCTGTGTTAACAATACCTGCAGTATAATGAGAGTCAGAGGTCATCAAGTACATCAGAGAACCACTGCAATTTTGGTACTTTATAATGAAATTGTTTGTTCTTCACACTCTAAAACCGGTTATTTTCAACCCAGTGTTGGGTCGAAAAGGGATGAACCCAACAGTTGGGTTTATTTAACTCGAAAAATGTTTTATTTGACTCAACAACAGGTTAAAACGACCCAGCATACAGGTTAAATTACAACCCAGCGGGTTGGGTTCGTCCATTTTTAACCCAGCATTTTTAAAGTGTAGGGATCCAAAATGAATATTGTTCTTGCATTTGCAGTACATCCATGAAGAAGTTCACGCCGCTGATTATTGTGGCCTGATAAAAAACACATTTGTCTCTATCTAGCATTTTTGTCATAGCTCACAGTGTCTGCCAAATAAAACAATGAAAAGAATTTCCAAGCAATTGAACAGCAGACTGCTATGTTGATGAATGGCGATTACTGGAGGAAGATCTAATCTAATGAGTTGTCTTACCTGTTCAGCTACTCTCACCATCATGTACATAGCAGAAAGCATAGTAACCAGCATTTTTGAAGTCCTGCTTTGTTATTAACTCTGGTTAGTCCCGCGAAGTCAACCCAGTGATAAAAAAGACACACTACTATTTCAGCCAGACACAATCACCAGCAGTGCTAAGTCTGTTAAAGAGCTTTGCGGTACAGAAATAGGAGGCATGTAATCTTTTCCTATGCGCACACAGGCTGACATCTCTGGCTTTACCTTATTATAAAGCAGAAAGTTATACATTGATAATAGGCATTACCCTTACAAAAGGAATAATTGTTGGCTAAAGGAGGTAATAACAGCATTTGCTCATTCTTTTCTTGTACCTTATAACTCGGAAAACAGGTCTTCCTGTACAGAAAACGTTATCATAATACACTGGGAATGTTCCGAATCTTTTCTCATCTAATCAGACTTTGATCAGTAAATAACTGGAAAGATTACAGGAAGTATGATGTCATTGCTCCTCTAGTGTAGGCGCCAATCATATTCAAGAAAGCAGCAGCACAAGTATACACATTTCACACCAGAAAATGCATTAATTAAAATAACAAAAACAAAACAAAACTAGATTTTAACAAGTTTTTAATAAAGCACCACAATGAAGTTTAATACCGTAGATTGTACCTTTTGTTTTTTTGTGTAATTCCCTGTTTTCAATTTTTTTGTTTAAATATAATAGACCAAAAAAATCAAAGCCCAAGTATGAGCAATAGTACAACTTATATAATTATTGCTAATAAAAATATACAGCAGCCTCAAGAAATGTTAGGACCCTTGAGACCAGAGGCGTCATGCCTATTCAAACTGACTCGTTTTTTTTTAGCAAAATGGATTTTGCATGCAACCTCAAAATCAAAGAAGCGTCCATTAATCTCTTACTCTTTTAATCTGTTTAATATGCACAATATTATCAATTCTGTGCTGCATCCTTGTCACTTTTCAGAGATTTTTGCCGTATTGATAGTGTTTTAATTGTGAAATATTACTTTATTCTGGCAGCAGGCGCTGCATTTAGCGCAGTCGCATACGTCATCAGCGTCTGAGCGCGCTCACAGGCTCTTTGCTGTTGCTGCTGCATTTGGCTATCTGAGGAATTAAAACGTGTAAGAAACGTTCACAACATTTCCAAACCCCAGTATGGTAATGTGCAGACAGCCTCCTCTGTGTAGTTAATGTATGGCTTAAAATGTGACTCAACATTATATTAGTAGATTTCTAGATTCATCTTCTTGGTACAACGCCAAAGTTCGCCAGAGTTCACGGGGACGCGGAATAACACATGCTCACATATGAGGTGAAATTTAATGCAAAAATCCGTTCCTCTAATAATTTTATCTAAACATACTTTTCAAAATCATTAAACATTAAACTCAATCACGTGGCTATAGCTTATGTCATTTCGTTGTTTATATACTCTATGGATTTAAAATTACATTAATTTTATAGGATCATGCAGTTGTTGTGCAAAATGCATAAATGACACAATTAAACAAGTCATTAAACAAAACCGTAAATAATGCATCCGTAAATAATTGATGCTTGACCTTTTTCAGAACACTTGTGTACTTTAAACAAACTAAAATGCATGTGTACTATTTGAAGAGTTTCGTTGCAAAACGAGATAACTCCGTTTTTAACATTTTTGTCAAAACATGTTTACTATTATGTAATCATGTTATTATTTTGTTTTATGGTGCTACTTAGCTGTATTTTTTAAGTTATGGAAGTTAAAATCAAAACAATCCAACTGCAGTTGAATTGATATTAATTGGAATGCACAACCAAAAAACAAGATTTCTGAAATTTTTTTAAAACCGAGTTATCTCGTTTTTCAACGAAACTCTTCATGTGTTTCATCTACACTTCTATATTTTACGGAAGTCGAGAGAGGAAATGTGATATTATTATTTTTGCTTGCTTGTTTTCTCGTGATCATGACTTAATTTTCTGGTGATCTCGAGATGACAAAAAGTTGTTTTCTCATTATCCTGACATAATCCAAATTTCCCCTCCCAAATATTTTGTTGGTGGACTGCTAATGCATACGAGTTGGGGTCTTTGCCGTCACCACAAGTGTAGCAAATAATTGCACATGATGTAATAAATAAATAAATAAAGTTGGATGTCGATATTAATGAATGTTATAATGTACACGTTTCTTTTTCATTAGCATAACTGACAAATCTTGTTCAGCTTGAGCGAATCCATAGTCCAAGTAAAATCGAATTTGTTCATTCAAGCTAATTTCGCTAAATATGCTTTTGCTGTCTACGAACCAAACAACACGTTATTTTGTTTTTTTCGATATCACGAAAAACAAGCAAGCAAAAATAATAATAGTGCACAACCTTTCTAAGCTTCCATAATATTATGTGTCTTAATATAATAATACATCTATGGTATTGTTTCATTAGATTGCACAGCACATGGGTTCTGTATTATTTGGTACTTTTTCTTGTTTCGATGTGTACGTGATCGAGAAACAGTATGTGCGTGGATGCATAATGGACTGGGTGGGGAAAATTCCAGAAAGGCAGACCTTATCAATCTGTGAAAATATATAAGAGCTCACCATCATGACAACGTCAGTGTCAATTCTACAACACACAGATAAAGAGGTATTCACTGTTGAACACAGGTGAGCAAATTTTACCCATACCTGAGCAAGCAGATAATGACTTTTCGATAAAACGATTTAGCATTTTAACTATTACATATTATAGTGTAGATGTGCACTGCTGTACATTTGTTTGACACTAAATCTAATTTGGGATTTGTGCTCTGATCCATAGTTAATTATTTGATACTTACAAAACTGGCTAATCCTTGTTGAGAAGTGCAAAGACTTATTTTAATTAAAACGTTTGCTTCCCATCTGTGTGGCTTGTGACAAGCACACTTAGGAAAGCAAGAAGAGAGGAACGTGCTTAACAGTTTCTGGCTTAATATGAGTTGTACATTATAACAAAGCTGAAAAAAGTATAAGCACTGGATTAACAGCAACAACGTTAAAACTAAGTTGTAGTTAGACCAGTCTGCATAACAGAATTTTGTATGTTTAAGATACCAAGCTGGAGTTTCTTCCTCAGATGAATACAGTTGAGAAAACATTTAATATAAATTAGACAGAAGCATCACAGCATTGTTGTGTTACTATGGCAAAATTAAGTGTTAAAACTACAATTTAACAGTTACTTTTACATTTGTAATCTGTTATTTTTTTGTGGGGGGGGTATGTGTATTGTTTATCTGTTTGATTTTGAGTTTTTTTTTATATATGTAACAGAAGGACAACAGCCTGGTCATGTCGGCCTAGCCATGCTTGTACATTATCTCCAGTAACACTAAAGGAATTCTCTAAAAAGAAACAATGTCTCTGCATCGGACGACTATCCCCGACCCCGGTCCCCGCACTACAGAAATAGGTATGATTTTGAGATCCATCATCCCAATATTTAGCATATTTGTTGCAGCTTCTTAGATACTGGTAATTTTTCAAGATTACTGAAAAAAAATTATTGACATTATGGTTTACTTTTTATGTCCTTCTAGTGTCTGAAACTGACAGGGACAAACATATTCTACTGCAAATGCTGGATCTGCACAGGGAAAAGGTGTCACCTCTGGATCTTACAACACTATTGTATATCACCACTCCAAGCACTGAAGATCAATTTCCCCAGGACCCAACAGAGCTCTCAAATGCCTTCCTCCGGCGACTTTGGCTGTATAATCCCCAAGCCCGTAACACCGGCTGTAAAAACGTGGCAGGAGCCTACGGTTTGAATGTGGAAGAACATTCACAGTGTGCTATCAATCCTTTGGACCTGGTTGCTGCTGTGTACATGACCACGAATAGTTTCCTACGACGAGAGATCACCTACCGAATGCTGCAGTGTAACCTTGCAGTGCCTCTATATCTTCCACCTGTTTATCCAGAAAAGAAGGGAACTGTCCTCCTGTGTCCTTTTAGAGATGTTTTAGGTCAGTGGAAGTCACCATCTGAGGGTAGTAACATGAAGAATATGGCCAATTCTAGGATGCCGTTTCTCTCAGCAGTGAGGCTAGGTTACTGCAGCGTCTCAAAATCTCGAGTACTCAACCATGTGCTTGGGGGTCCACACAAGCTAAATCAATGCTTTGTAAACAGTGACATGGAAGGAGGGCAGCTGCCTCGAGTTCTCTCAGATGGAATGGTGGAGGTGTGCTGGAATCTGACTTCAGGAGATAATCGTGATAGTGTCTTTCCTTGTCCTGTGCTAGTGGCTAATCTCCGTGGAGATGCTGCCAATTACAACAAACAGACAAGTCTTTTGTGCTATACGTCTGCAGTCCTCATAGTGTTCTGTGGAAGCTTTGGTGCCATGGAGCGAGAACTGCTTGCCTCGTGGAGGGACAATACAAGTCACATGATTCTAATCGACTGTTCGATGCCAATGGAAGAGGATGGGCAGTGGGACTATACTGAGAAAGTTAAGCAAAGGCTGGTGAAAGATTTAGAGCTTCCTGATGAAATGGTGATTTCTGGCTGTGATGGTCATGAGGAAAGGATTGCTGACAGCCTAAGAGATGTTCTGAATCACCTTATTCCACACCTGCACACTGCAAACCTGGTTGGGACAGCAGGTATGGCCAATGATCTCAACATGAAAGTTGACGAAGATAATATCTGTCGAATGGCATTCTGGGAAGTTGAAGAGGTCCTGAGTGGAATTGAAGATGGAGTGTCCACATTTTTGGAGAACCAGCTGCCCCTGCAGGGTGCAGTGTGGAAACAGTTGTGTCAGCTGGAGAAGAATGAAGGACGTCATCAGCTACACACAACCAAGGGCTTAACAGAAGAAAAGGAAGGCCTTATTAAAAATCTACTTGATTATAAATTAACAACAGCCATGAGAGCATTCATTGGAGCTCTGTGTACATTTGACACCACCCAGCGGGCATTTTTCCTCTCTTGGATGAAAGTGAAACTTGAAGTTATGCAGTTGGACAAACTGTCCCAACTCAGGGAAACAGATGGGGAAGAAATGCAAGAACATTGCATTGGACTTGAACACTTCCTTCGGGAGATGGGACTGGTCTACGAAAGATATTTCCGTGGCCCAAACAGTGACTTGTACGACATGTTTCGCTTACCGTATGTAGGTGCCGAACTACTCCTTTACGGAGTTCCACTTGAACTATATGATGGTGATGCCTCCGCTTTCCCCTTTAACTGGGTTTACAGCGTTCTTTATGAGGTACACAAGCAGCTGCCAAACTTCAGTCGAATGAGAGTTTTAACAATCTTAGGTTTCCACAACTCAAAGAACGCAGAGGTTTTATCCGCAATGTTTGGTGTGAACTTCCCGAAGTGGGGCAGAAGACATATCAAAGGGGCATACATGCTTCTCCTAACCCTGCCTGACAACCTCAGAATGGAGATGGACTGTGAGTTTCTAATGCTGATTGGGACAGAAGGTTTGAACCGCCAAGGGGCACCACAATCAGCAGGAAGTCTTGTTCATGACAGTGAACTGGCCACTTTTGTCAGTGGACTGAGTGATGTTACGCTGGTAAATTTCCCCAATGAGCTTGAAGGTGAAACAAGAGGCAACCTTCAAATTGCTGTCAATGCTCTTCTCTGCACAAAAGATTTTGAGAGAAAGACTACCTTTCTGGTTGCTTCAGAGGGAGAAGGTATGGATGGAAAAATCATGAGTTATGTAACTGATTTACTGACCACAGGACAGTCTCTGGAGGAATCGAAAAAAATAGCTATAAGCCACAACCTGACCAGCCCATGGACCAACAACTTTGTGACTACACCAAATGATCAAAGCTACAGTGATGCAGTTCTTGGGCTAAAGCAAAGCCTGTTGGCTGTGTTCCATGAAAAAGCAACAAAAGGCCAACCAACCTGCTTGGGTTCATTTATGGAGCATATGTGCAACTTGTGGGAGTCTGTAAAAAATGAAAACGTTGCCATAAAGTTTGGAGACACAAGGACAGCCGATCCCATTATTGGCCTCTGTGCAACACTCGCACAGGGTAAGAAGCAGCTCACTGACCAAATGGATAGCTGGGTTCAAGGGTTGGACTATCATATAACAGATTTGAAAGAATCAGCATCACATTATGGAGAGACCTTGAATTCAGATGGCATACTGAGAATCTTAAAAGAAGAAGCAACTACCAAAATAAATACAGAAGGAGACAACATGAGAGCAAGTCTCTGGGACTACATCAGGCAGAAGGATATTGACATTGCACATGTGGACAAGTACAGAGCAATGCTTCTAAACAAAGTAGGCTTCATTCAAGAGCAAATGAAAGCTGATGTTTTTACAAAACTAGAGACGGCTACCATCCAGCACAGCTTAAAAATTGAGACACAACCCTTGTTTACAGCACTTGAATCAGCCCTGGAGGTCAAGATATCCTCACTCCTGCAAACCAGCAAGAACACTGACCAGGTGATTCAGAACAAAGAGCTTGAACGGGAATTCGTTAGCGTTTGGGAAAACCTTCCATCAAACATGCGGGATTTCCGTCTAGAGACACAAGAAATCTTAGTTAGGATGGCGGAGAAGCTTAAGGAAAACCTAAGCTATCGTGGTCTGAAAAAGCAAAATGTTAAACTCTGGAATGCAAACCAACTGAATGGTTTTACAGTGAGGAATGCACATTTTGCTCTTAACAGCAAGATGAAGAAAACCCTGAAATACAATAAAGACGTTGCACAAAGATTCACCAACAATTTGGTAGAGGACTGTGACAGGAGAGTCTCAGACAAATTGTTTCACAATGAGGGCTACTCAGACAATTACATGAGAGAATTACTTGCAACTGTAGACAAGGGCCTAGAAGTTTTAAAAATGGAACCATTCAACCTAAAGCCCAAATATGAAGTGGAAATAAAAGGATACATTTGCAGTAAGGCAGCGAAGTCTTTTCAAGAAATGCAGGACTCAGTCATAAGGGAAAATGAAATGAAAGAGCGGTTCCTCAGTGAGACCAAGGACAAACATAGGAAGAATTTCATTGATCATTTCCGAAAAAGAGAGCAATGTCAAAAAGCAGCTGAAGCTTTCACCAACCTGTGCCTCAAACCGACTGCTGAAGACTTCATTTATAGCAGCCTGGAGCGACAGATATTCGATGATATGCTCCAGAAGAAAAATGCGCAACTTTATAGCTCACCAAAGAAGTTTCATTATGGACTTCTTAAAGACATGCTGCTAAAGGACAGATTTGAAAATTTCCATGAATACTTGCAGTCCCGTGAAAGTTTCAGTCGAAAGAGTATAGAGAACTTTATCACCAAACATCTGTCAGGTTCTGTTATGATAGAAGACCGCAGGGTACAGCGAATGCAGCAAATCTTTGAATGGATGAAGAAGAGCATTGTTCAGGCATCTGAAAACAGCCGTGGGGAACACCGTAGTGTTAGACAATTACTGGAAGAAATCTGCATCAACTTGGAAAGTCTAGGAAAAATCACTGTGCCAACACAAATCATGGAAAGATCTTTGTTTGACCTAACTACACATCATGACCACTTCCTTGCAAACCTACAGCAATCGGTCTCAGAATTATCTGCATCAATTGCTCAAGAATTTATGGAAAACGAGGAGGTCATTGAAGTCCCTGATGACCTCCCGAAAAAACTTCAGGACATGCTATATGAAAAAGTGAAAGGTTGTGATAAGCGCTGTCCTTTCTGCAAAGCTCCATGTGACCTGGGAGAAACAGAACATAAAGTGCACCAAGCCATCGTGCATCGACCCAAAGGTCTTGTGTGTTACACCAACGCCAACTCCACCACTCTTTCTCACAGCACTTGCTCGGCAGATATCGTTGGAGAAAACCAATTTCAAAACAGACACACGAAGGGCCTGTCTTTGCCCTTTAAGGAGTACCAGTCTATCTATCCAGACTGGAACATTTCACCGGAGGATCCCAGGAACATAGGGCCAGCAATGTACTGGAGATATGTGTTCATGAGGTTCAACAGCAAATTTGCTAACAAGTATCAGTGTGCACCTGCAAAATTACCTGAAGCTTGGGGAAAAATCACTCAGATGGAGGCCTTACAGAGCTTAAAAGAGGCCTTTGAAATCCCAGAGTGATTAAAAAGTGAACCATTAGCACAACCATTATTATGTCCAAGCCTTTGATTTTTATTATTTTAATTTGTTTGATTAAACATAGATTATATATATATGTACACCTTCTAGAATTATGAGTACTTCCTAATATATTTGCTTCTTAAAATGTTCATTAGTTAGATCCCAGATATATTCACTCATTTGTTTATTATTATACAGATAATGTCTTGACTCTATATCTGACACTGTTATTTCATAATTAATCTTGTTCTGATATATAGATTACAAATAAAATAATTTTATTACAAATCTAGTTTGTCTATTTAATTTTTATAACTATTTTAAATAACTTTTTTACTTTTATACTTACAAATTAAGACAAACAAGCAAATACTTTTATTATAATTTAATATTTATACTTATACATATTTATTTATTTAATGATAACTAATTAATCTATACACAAGTCAATCCATACAAGTTGATCTACACACATTAGGGAAAGGGCAATTTGACATTTCCAGCTACAGCCAAATTCTCTTAAAAATCTCGCAAGATGAGCATTATTTTCATCCTAATCCTATTTCAAAGCTAACCCTAAACCCTACATTTCACAGGATTAAGGCCGGAGCTGTGTCCTAGCCAAAATTGCTGTTTTTATTCAACCCACAAACCTAACCCTAAACCCAAAATCTCACAAGATTTGGCCTGTTTGATCTAGCATGAGTGACATTCTGACTTTGAGGCAATTTTTCTACCCACTAAGCCACTGTATTAAAAAATGAAGATATATCGCAAATAAAAAATTATACTAAATACTATACTATAGTACTATACTGTACTAAATACTATTTAAATACTATTTGCAGTCTTGCTATATTTTATAGCCACAAGACAGCACAGCACAACACAGATGGTTGATAGATGTCGCGTCCTCATTGCCAGCTGACGAAATGACGGCCCTCCATCTTGTTTTTTGTTGACATTGAAGCCACTGTAAATCTGCTCACATCAGGCTGAACATCTGTTCAACTTATCTAAAGGACAGACTGTGATTCATAACACTGCCAATCAAAGTGTCTCTCATCTCATTGAAATTCTTCTGCTCTGCTTTCCTCCTCTACCCTCCTGTCCCCCTGTGCCCGCCCCTCTGATATAATCACTTCTTTAGCAAATCTTTCCCTTTCACAGTCTCCTGTTTGTCCAATAACTTCATTTTAGTTCACATTTTAACTTAATTTCGGACTGGGAATCAAGCACAGCCAAGTCATGATGGTTTTGTAAATTGCTAGAACATTACCAGCAGTTATTATTATAATGCCATCTGACAGTAAGCCATTTGAGAATATGGCATGATGTTAGTTGACAGCAAGAACATTGAGACATTTGTCCATAATGTGTACTTCATGGACATAAAAAGTGTTCAACCGCGAACTCTGACAGTATAAGCACTCCTCAAGCTATAAAAGAAACCTACTGAGGCACACGCGTACCAGGCATGAATACAACATGCTTGATCTTTTCTCATATCCACAGCTTAAGAAAACATATTGTGTGATGTGGTTGAAATTCTCTAGCCAAGCAGGAATGAGAGTCTTGATGAAAACATACTGTAAACTAGCAGTATTTTCAAGAATATTACTAAGTTGTTTATCTATAGCAGAATGTACTCTGTCCAGTAAAATAGTCTCTAGGTCAAAAATTTCCCAAAAAATCCCCTCCCTCTAAATCCACATACTTTTGACTAATAATAGTAAATAGAAAATAATGTACAGGCCAGGTTGTCGTACAAAATAATGCTGATGGCTAAAACATTTGCTCTTCTATAATTCACCCAAACTTTTCAATTGAAAATTAGCCATCTAAAACAGATTAGTACTACAAAATCTACATTATTACAGTTAATTGTTTTAAAGTTTTTGTCAAAATTAACTCCAAGGGCGCAGTTAGGCAACATCACCACACGAGGTCAGGAGAATCATGCATTATTTATAGTGCATTCACACCCATCTGCATGCTTTGTTTTCTTAGGGTGGATTACGTCAATAGGGATTAAATTAAGCAGAGTTCAGAGCTAATCTAGGGTTTGTTGATCTCAATTTAATTTTAATTTTAACACCACTTAAATTTAAACTCAGATTAACAAATCATAAACTTGCCAGTGTAATTAAACAGTAACAATGTTGGTGTTGTCATTCAAAAAGGAAATAAACAGTTTAAGCAGGCAAAGGAAATGTAATTTTTGTATCACTACCTACATAATCAACGTTATTTTGTGTATTTACATTTACATTTAGTCATTTAGCAGACGCTTTTGTCCAAAGCAACTCACAAATGAGGTAACCAATAGAAGCAATTATAGCAACACAAGAACAGCAATACATAAGTGCACTGAAAATAGTTTCATCAAGTCCAACACAATTTACATAGCCAAGGGTTGGTTAGTATTTTTTTTAAGAATGTACAGATAAAGAGAAAGTAAAAATAGATAAAGCTCAGTAAGTCCTATATTAGGAAGTGAGGTAATGGCAGAAGATATGGGTTTAGCCGATTCGTAAAGACAGCTACAGAGTCAGCAGATACTGTAGTGTCTCGACTGGCAGATCATTTCACAGTTGTGGAACAGCTCCAGAAAAGGTACGCGCTAATGTTTTTTCCCTGTTTGAGATGGCACCACAAGCCGTCGCTCTGTGGCAGACTACAAGGATCAAGAGGGTGCATAAGGCTGTATAAGTAAGTGAATCTTGTCTTCGCAAGGTTAAGCTGGAGATGGTGATCCTTCATCCTGAGTGAAATGTCCCTCAGGCATGCCGAGATGGAGTTGAGTGTCGTCCGCATAGCAGTGGTAGGAAAAGCCATGTTTTCGAATGACAGAGCCCAGAGATGTCATGTATATCGAAAACAGCAGTGGTCCAAGCACAGAGCCTTGAGGCACACCGGTATAAAGACGTTGGGGTTCGGAGATGTCACCTCTCCAGGATACCCGAAATGACCTGCCTGAGAGGTACGACTTGAACCATAGAAGCGCTGTGTGATTTTAAGGGTGATTGTTTGCCTTAAGTTTTCTCTTTATTTTACAGAAACAGACTTAAAATAAACATTACAAGCAGAAGTAGAAATTACAACTTGCAATTGTATGATTCTAAATATAGCTTATAAAATGTATCCTAAACGAACATCACAGAGCATCGAAAAAAGACTGAGCGTGAGCCCACCTGCTACAATATTTTCAGATTTATTTCCTGCCACCCATCCACACATCCTAATTTTCCCTGTCCACATACCAGCATGAGACCTCTATCTCAACCCATGCACAAGAGTTCAAACAACTTGACAACCAATCAGAAGATAACTGACAAGCAGAAAATCAACACTGTGTTCAGACAGTAATTTTCCTCATTCCAGCCTTGACAAAAATTAATCAGCATGTGCAGTAATGCTTTCCCTGCCATCATACTGCTGGCCAATAAGAGGACACAAAAGATTCATGCAATTAAAAACGGACACCGAGGTCTACCCGAGTCCAGATTGCTCATCATTTACAAAACCCCCATGTTATGGGTGTATGCAGAGACAGCTTGTAGGCTACTTATGTTATAGTTACTGATGTATTTAATTTACCGCAGAGCTGATGGATTCTGCGCATGAAATAAATCAGTAACTCCATTTGTTTAATAAAAAAAAAAATGTTTTCGCTTCAGTGTCTGCTTTATTGTCATAATGCTTGAACTATGTGCCATTATTGGAAGAAAAGGAGTAGGAGACATCATCATTAATATCTGAAGCTATTGTGCGCTGCTGTATAAATTTGCATTTGTCCTCACCCTGCTGGCGACAAACAGAAGAAAATGTGCACAACCTTAAACCCAAAACTGAAATAAATGCTTAGGAATACAAAATGAAATGAAAATACTTTGACAATGGCAAACCTTAAAAAATCCACGTTATCCTTGCTCACAGCAGCTTCCTTTGAAGCACACTGCATACTGTATATCCCATGCGGAGCCTCCTAACTGACTGCAAGCTTTTTTAAACAACGCTCTTTTCAAAGTTCAGCTCCTGGTAATAGAAATTCAAACATCAAAGATGTGCAATTGTCAAGCAGTTTTCACATACAGTAAACATTGTTTTCTGTTTACAATAAAACTTAAAGGGGAAATGTGATATCACACAGACATTTATTTTTTTATTAATACATTTACCAACATTTTATTGGTTTAAGGGGGTCTTAATTAAAGGCAGGGTGCATGATCTCTGTTGACATTTGAAATACAAAAAAACAAACACACCCCTACCCCAATAGAATCTGGACCTTCTTTTGATAGACCCGCCCCACACATAAGCAACCCAGGCAACGATGGCAGTTATTAGACACGCCCCTTACTGCTGATTGGCTACAAGTGTGCTTTGGTAGTCGGCCCAACTCCCTTTTCCAAAGCGTTTTTCAAAAACCGTGCACTCCAGAAAACGTTCTCGATCCTCAACAGATTTTTACAATCCAGGTATCTTTGTAAATGGGGTCTGCTCTGTCTAGTCATTTTGAGCTTTGGGGTTTTTGAAAAATTTTATCATCATCCCTACTGCAAATGCAACTTTTTATTGAATTGACAGATGCAAATCATTAATTAATGCAAAATCGTACTATACCCTCTAAGAAACACCTCATACCTTTAATGCTAGCCTGTCACCTATGATAAAAAAAATAATTGCTAGTGCAGTGGCTGCAATATACATAGCCTACTGTAAGTCTCCATCGGCATGAGTTTTGGCTCATGACTTATCGCTAGAGGACAAAAATTAAGTTTTATTCATACAAAATCAGTTAATGGAAACTAATTTCGAAATAGTTTTTAATTTACATTAAGAAAATATTGCAAATATTGAAAATCATTCTAGTTCTGCTTTATGCACTTAGACCTCAATACTTTACACACAAATCATGGTGCCAGTCAACAAACATCATTCATTAAAAAAACAACTATAAGTACAGATAACTAACAGAGAAAACAACTGAAGCATAATTATACCAGGAAAACACTAAAACCGCAATCCTTTTAAATAATATTTACCACATAATTTTACATACTGCAGTGCATGCTGGGAACTTTCAAATCCTTGTTTAAACAAGTATCAGACACAGTCAAGCAATTTAAATCTAAACTTAAGACATTCTTCTTTAACAAAGCATTCACATAGAATGTCCAGTAAATGTACTTTTCCCGCAGTAGTTATTTTGTCTAGAACAAAGCACTCACATACCTCATATGGGTAATTTACTCTTGCCGCAATAGTTAGCCTGTCTGGAACCGAGCTGAATTAAACCACTATAATGTATGACACTTGCATTACATGCGAACTGTTTTTGTCTCCCTGTCTCGTCCTCGACCCTGAGGACAATGAGACAAACAGACCCAGTTCCTGTTGCTGTGAAGATCATCGCACCACTGATCTACTGGCTGTCCTTCAACGTGACGCCCAACCGATGCGCGACCAACGGCCACCGCCTGAACCAGTTTAATCCGCTTACCCGCTTCCTATCCCTACCGTAATATATAAATATTAATTTCTCCCTAGGGTTTTTTGTCCTTCTAGGATTTTTTCCCATTGGGTTTTCTCCTAGGGGGTTTTTTAGTCCCAGGGAGAGTCAGCCAACTTTGGCTTAACTTAGCACTTTACTGTATACGTTACATTATTAATACGCTCGCTTACACGGTTTATCCTTAGCCGCTATATTCTACTTCTTATACTATGTATTGATTTTCAGTGTTCTACTCTACATCTACTCATGTAAAGCTGCTTTGCAACAATTAACAATTGTGAAAAGCACTATATAAAAAATAAAATTGAATTGAATAAACAGACAAATGCTTAAGTCTCTAAGCCATGTCAACAAAATAATATTTGTTAGCTCAACATGTTTAGACTAATCCTACTGTATATACAAATAATAAATACAGCACTCCTGTGAAAATCTAAAGACATTTCACAAAAGGTTCTTTTAAGGTGAAAATAGTTAAAAATATAAAAATGTATAAAATAAATGGTTTAAAGAACCTTTAACTAAAAGGTTATTTGAGGAACCAAAAAAGTTATTTTATGGCATCTTTTTTAGTTCTTATTATTCAATTTTACCTATAATAATTTATAATCTGTAGTCATATTTTACTTTTACTTACTACTAGACTGCTATTCATTTTTTGGATAAGTCTATAATTGTTTTAAGAGTGCCATCGACCCTTCTCTTTGCAGTTTCTTTCTCCTTACATTAGCAGCATATTAAACACACAAGTTTAGCATATCAAATGCATAATATATTCAATACTGTTTATTTAAAGTACGTGACTCCAGATCTAAAAAAAACTTGCTTCAAACAGACATGAAACGTTTGCTGTACCATTTTAGGGGACAATGTGTCCTCCGGGAGGTTTAATACACTGGAAAAGCTGGAAGGGAAAAAAGGAAGATCTTTATGAGAAGACAACACTTTTAAGAAAATGGTGCTAAATTGCACTAAAAGTGGTTCGCTGGCTCGTAAACATAGAGCAAAAACTTTAAGAGCTATTATGCAGAATCATGAGTGGTGCTGTAGTCTTGCTAAGGTGTTTTGCCAACCCAAATCCAGAGGAAAACTGTCTAAAACCAAGTGATGGGCAATATTCATTTCCTCTTATTGTGAACCTGTAAGTGTGAGTTTTTAATCTTTGGCTGAAAATTGGAAGTGGGCTGGCAACTTTGTCACTTAGAAATAATGTGAAAAAATAAGGTGGCCTTCCACACTGTACACCCTACTGTACAAAAACGAATATTTTAAGTTTTTAACATACATAACTTACAACTAACAAGTTGACAACGTATAAAACAAGTTGAATTGTTTAACTTAATTTGTTTAGTTAAATCAACATAATAATAGATGTTAAATTGATATATTTTTTACAGTGTAGATGTGCACAGCTGTATATTTTCTGGTGTGATTCATTTGTTACTGTACCACTTTATGGGGTGATTTCCCGGACAGGGCTTATCCTAGTCCCAGACTAAAACGCATGGCATTGTGAAATGCTTATTGTTTGTATAGTTTACACAATGTTTGTTAAAAATCAAAAGGAAGCAAAAAAACTAAATTTTTCTGAAACCATTCAGTAGGATTTTGTAAGAATCAGATCAAAAGTCATTATGCAGGGAAAATCCCCTTCATCTAAACTCTCATTTCTCATTTATGTATGCTGCAGCATGTCGCCAAATGTCATCAGTATAGCTGGCGTGAAGCATGGTTGAGACGAATCGAGTGTTAACAAATTACAATCAAACATATCAACTCTGGAATTAATTACCTGACGTTGCTTTTACTATTCCAGACCTTTATTTTTAGTTTTACTAAAATTAAATTTTAGCATCATGCATAACAGCCACTTAAAAAAGCAAAAGATACTAAAGAGAGTTAAGATGAATGCAGAAAGCGCTCATTTACACCCGACTTAAAAAACGTAGCTTGCTTAATAAAACGTACACTGTAAAAAAAATCCGTAGAAATTACAATGTTATTGCAGCTGGGTTGTAATTTACCGTAGATTTACATTTATGTTATTTACTGGCAAGAGTTTGTTTAAAGTTAAATAATTTTTAAATATTAACAAGTCTTTATCTTTACAGAATAAAACTTTACAATAACAGCCTCATGCAAAGCATTCTGGGAACCAGAAATCATCATCAACCTTTTTCTGTTTTTTTACTTCAGATTTTGTTTCCCAGAATGTTTTGCTTGATGCTGTTTTTTAGTTTTACTCTGTAAAGACAAAGACTTGTAAATGTTTAATTTTCATTTAACTTTGAACAAAATGTTGCCAGTAAAAAACATACATTTAAATCTACGGTAAGATACCGGCAACCCAGCTGCAATTTCTACGGAATTTTTTTACAGTGTAGCCTGTAGTTCTGTTTGTACAGACAAGGATTGTCATTGATTAGAAGGTAATATATTGAACCATTTATTTAAACTGGGTCATAAGTTAAATTCAGAGCTGATTTAAGTGGTTAAACATTTAAAGTTTTCTCAATTTATCATATTCCTATTACAGTTCACAAAGCATATACAGTATGCATTTAAACTCTTACATTCCATGTTTTTCAATTTCTTTCTCCCTCATGGGAAACCTCCCTTGTTGCTGACCTGGAACGAGCTTTGTAAAGGTTAACATTTGATTCTGCCAAAATGATTCAGTGCCAATAACTTTTAACCACCGCCAGACAATTTCTCCCTTTTCTTTTTGCTCTCTTGAACTTCATCTGAACTCTCTATTGTAAGTGCAATACTACATGACATCCACGTTCATAGTGCGACAGCAAGCAAAGAGGTCAAAAAAGGGTTGGATCCGTGAAGACATTATGACACAAGGGTTAAAATTATTAGTGTTGATTGTTTTACACTAAAGGCTTCGCCCAAGGCCAGATTTAGAGCTCTGGCTATGCCAAGACATTTACTTAGACAGGCAACTGCAATTAACCTTTCAAATCCACTCTATTTACCCTTCTTTTTTTGGCCATTTTTAGTTCACCATTCTCATGGCGTCAACAAGAAGGTAATTGAATGTGTATAACCTCATGCCAGCCCCAAACCACATTAAGCCTACATTGGATTGAGGCTACAGGCACAACACAATACGGCAGGTGCTCCTGTAATCATTTTGAAAGAAATATAAAGAAACGAAACTTTAAGAAACTGACTTGAAATAATTCATTTCTGGTGATGAATAAAACATACCCCAGATTGAACAAAATACATACTGTAGATTAAGATCGCACTTATCATTTGTGAGATTCAGAGTAATCAGTTCAATTGTTTCAGAAACAGATGCATGGCTCACAGAAGCTGAAATCTGGACAGAAGAAGAAATGCTGTGTGAAATGCTGAAGGCATTTAAACCGTGGCTGTAAATCCAATCCTGCTGAAAAAAAAATCCCTTCTGTTTTTTTATCTAATCCAAACCTTGATTAAACCCAACCTTGACCTAAACCCCAGTGCTTCTATCATCCTAGAAAATGTGAAAAATATCAACCAACACAACAAACTGTGTTTTCTGAGCAATTGTTCGTATTTATTTGAGTCATTATTTCTAGTTTAGTATTGATGTACGATAACATGTTTATTATAACTTTGCCCAAAATGAACTGCGCTTAATTGCTTTACAATCATTATACTATTATTGTTTAAAGATGGTCGAGATACTCTGCTTTATTGCTTTATTATATCATTGAAATTACAAAATAAAGAGCAACCATGTGTTGTCATTATGATTCAGAAAAAATACAGCCCTGATGGGAAATCCAGACTTAAAGGCGGAGTCCACGATGTTTGAAAAACGCTTTGGAAAAGGAGACGGGCCGACTACCAAAACACACTTATAGCCAATCAAATCAAATCAAATGCCGGGTTGTGTATGTGTGGGGCGGGTCTATCAACAGAAGGTCCAGATTCTATTGGGGTAGGGGCGTGTTTGTTTAGGTGATTTCAAATATCAACATTGGCTTTCAAACATCATGGACTCCGCCTTTAAGTCTTAATATAACAACATTGAAAGGCCTAGTCCACACATACACGGGTGTATATTCTGCACCCACATTATTTCTTTACTTTATATCAAAAAATCACAGTGTAAGCTTCGGTTTTGAAAATGTAACCCATATAGAAAGGGGATTTTTTTATTTTCTATTTTTGTTATCCATGCAACACATAGATAATCCAGCAGGGGGCGCCCACACAGTAAATGTGCAGTCCACGTGATTCACGTGCACTCTTTGCTGGTTGAACTTCAGAAAGCACAGGTGGAAAAGATTGGGACTGGGAGAAGAATGATAGAATTGAAATCAGAATAAATAAATAAAAATTGTTTATAGTATTTGTATCATTGTTTGAGTGTTGTTTTTGCTAAACTGTAATTTACCTTCAACTTTAATTGTTTTTTTTTTTGTCCTGATTGAACGTTTTTCTGACTGAAAGGAAGATTGCAAGCCTGTCCAGTGTGAACTTATATGGCCTTTTGATGAGCGTGGACAGCTGGAGAAAGATCAACAAGATGTTTAAAGGGACAAAATTGTGTATTAAAGGGGGGGTGCATGACCTCTGAAATACAGTGTTGACATTTGTAATCACCTAAACAAACACGCCCCTACCCTTATAGAATCTGGACCTTCTTTTGATAGACCCGCCCCACACATACGCAACCCAGTCAACGATGTTGGTTAGTAGACACGCCCCCTACTGCTGATTGGCTATAAGTGTGTTTTGGTAGTTGGCCAGACTCCCTTTTCCAAAGCGTTTTTCAAAGATTGTACACCGTACCTTTAACGTAATGTAATGTAAGTCTCATGTATGCCTACTGGATGTGTCTGTGAAGTTTCAGCTCAAATTACCCCCCGGATCATTTATTATAGCATGTCCAAAATGCCCCTATTTGGGCAGGAGCAAAATCTCATATTTATATATATTGTCTGAGCTTTGCTAGAGTATGTTGTTTCTTTAAACTGCATTCATAATATGAGCACAGAAATAAATAAAAAATAAAGCACAGAAATAAAGCTGCTTCTGCATGTGGTGTGAAACAGGCAAGTGGATTGGCCACAAACTCTGTTAAAGAACTGAAGCATTGATTGTGTGATCATTTATTCAAATTGTACAAAGGATTTCCTGTAGTGGGTATAATGTTGCAAATAACAGACTTGTGATGATTATCGGTTATCCAGTGATACCTATAGAAGACATTATGTGTCTGAATAACAGCTTTCTTACAAGCAGGAGCATTAACTGGGGTCTTTATTAAAGGAAAAATTCACAAATCGGGACACTGAGAATCGGCATAGAGTTTTAAATAGCCAGAGTATAGTAAATGAAAAATGGATCATATACTCTGGGAAAATGAGAGAGAAAATTTGATTTTAATCATTATGTCCATCTTTTTCAAACTCATAGCAGCGACAATATATTTATAATGACAGTGGAATAGTCTATATAACTAGAGCAATATGTCAACATCATAATAGAGAAACATTATATGGGAAATATGATATCAGGAATGTCTGCACTTGAAATGTTTCATCAGCATTTGGGATACACTGTGAGACATGATGAATTTTCGATCAATAAAACAAATGTCATGATTTTTCAATAGTAACTGTTATTTAGTTTTTTAATGAAAAAAAATCCTAAATGTCACACGTGCGTTGTTGCGCTTATGCACCTGAACCTAAGTGAACTTCCGATCTGTATTTATTTATCTGCAGTGGCGACCGGTGTTTGCGTGGTTCGTGACTGTGCCAGGGCTAGCATCACTAATAATATCTTACATCAACTTTTACTAGCAGTGATTTTAAACGGATTTTTCCAAATAGCATGCCAAACTTTACCTGTTGAGTAGAAACTTTGCAACCTGTGCTTTTAGCGCATGCCAGCGTGTTAAATAGTCTCCCAAAAACACTCCGGTCTACGTTGCTTTCTTCAGAGGCCTTTCTCTTCTTGTCATACAATTCGTAGACAGTTTTTCTCTTGCGAACCTCAGACATTTTGAAAAAAAAACCATGATGACGAGTTTCAATGAATGGATGAAATCGTAGCTCACCACACATACACCTGAAAGTGCGCATGCACAGAAAGCGAACCTAGGAACGAGCACGTACGACGGCCTTACGTAAATATATCACCAGAAATATTGACAACTGGGATGACCAATAGTCTTGATGATCCACCTGAAAAAAGAAAATCTTCTGCTATAGACTGTTTCATCGAACGCATGTGCAGTGACGCGATACGCATCTGGTCCAGTGTTTCCCATACATTGATTTATTTGTGGTGGCCCACCACAGAATCAACACTGGCCCCCACAAATAGAATATTCATGATTCCCATTTCCATTTTTATTTCACCATTTAAAACAGCTAAATTCGGCTTAAAATATAATTTGATATATAATACAGATCAAATACAGATACAGATCAAAGAGTAGAAGTGAAACATATTTCAGGTGCCAACCCTAGATCAAACTCAAACACAACATGATGACGTCACATATATGCTAATAAGCAGGTGACGTCATCACCACCACAGTCGCCTCAAAATCCTGTGGGAAACACTGTGGTCTGAACTTTAGTTCCGGCTAAATTTTTTGAAATGGTCTGACTAGTTGCTAAACTGAACTATTGAACAAATACCTCGTCGAATAAAACAAATGTTATAAATAAACTATGTTTAAATGACTTTGTTGTTACTTATTCTTAGCGGAGTTCACCGGAAGTTACGTGTGGACCACGAAAGCCGCTTGTTTATGTTGTTACTGCTGAAACCGTCTATACCTTTAACACTAAACATTGATTACACATGAGATTATGGGAGTATCTGGCTAACGTGAGCGTCTCTTTCATCATAAACCCCTTAAAGGGAACATATCTTGAAAATCAGACTTTTTTCCATGTTTAAGTGCTTTTATCAACCTAGAAAATGTGAAAAAGATCAACCCAGTAACTTAGTTTTGATAAACCGTTCTCTGCAAGCATGTGAAAAAATAGCTACTTAAAATTTGGCTCCCCTTGTGATGGCAGAAGGGGATAATACCACCTCTTAATCTGCACTATCCAACCAAATAAAATGTTTTGGTTTGCTAAAGATGAGGGGAGATGATGGGCATGGATCACAAGTGTGCTGAGAACTTTGGCAGCCAGGCAATAATGACCTGTAGCTAACATTGTATACATTCATTTTACAAAGTAATGTTAGCTCAGTGTAATAGTTGATACGCGTTAAATATCATATGAGATATAAACAAAGATAATTTTCTTGTCATTTATTTATCTTGTTATCAGAAATAAACTTCTGTAAAATTACAGTTGACTCTATGTGGAATTCTACTGGAAGTTGCGTTTAGTCCACAAAAGCCGATTGTTTATGTTGTTGCTGCTGAAGCCGTCTATACATAGCTCGGGAAGAAAAACGACAGTTTTATTTTAAAAAGTAAACTGCTGACAAAATACATCCAGATGTTTTCATCTGTTTATGTTATTCATTGTGTTATACTTTATATTTCCAACCACGTGCATCAGCGCACGGATTTTTCCAGATTTATCAGCTGCTTACAGGAACAAAGCTAAATAGAGTAAAGTTATTTTTAGCACTGAATGAAGACCACATTTCTCATGACAAGAAAATATGTGTGAATGTGAACCTTTGTGTTGGGAAAAATTCTCAGACCAGTATTTGGATTGGATTACTGCAGCAGTGACATAAGGCAAAATCACCCCCCATCTCTCTCTCTCTCGCTCTCTCTCCCTCCTATCAGCCCACCCCCCTCCACCACAGACCATTGGGTTGGTGGTCTCCACATCTCTAACCACTCTCCTCCTGTGAGACAGTTAAAGGACATTAGACACGCAGTGCTGCGTGGAAAGCTGACCACAGAGGATCATTTATGGATGTCTTCACGTTGAACATTTTTGTGGAGACGTGGAGATGAACAATATCTCAACTGTGAGCCAACACTGAGGGGACATCAAAAACCAGCACTTTGCTGAATTTCAGGCTTTTGTGCAGCAGGTACTCTTTCTGCGTCTTTATTCTTTTCTTTAAGAAACAAACACACTTGTGTCGTGCACCGCACGTGCCTTTTCTAAAGTGCACAGTATGGTGCGCATCGCTTTAAAACACTTGTTACGCTTAGAAAATGCTTTTAAGCAGCTGCTTTTAATAACCCGTATAACTAATTGACTTGTTTTAAATTGCCTAAATAGCCTAATAATTATTCAAATGGAAAGTAATTAGTTTTAATCAGGTGTTAAATGCATCTACCTTATTTTATATGCTTTATTGGTGTCACCATCTGATATCATTTCATATACACTGATTTTGATTTGCATTTAATGTCTGTCATTGTTTAAACTGTGATTAATAGATGGTTAATTAGGTTTTGCATAGCCTACTAGAATGCATCATAATGACATTTATGGCAGAAAAATGTTTAAAAAATATATTTATAAATTGCATATGTGTGATACTGTATATATTATTAGTATTGCCTTTTTATTTTTTATTGAAAAAAAATAACTTAATTTTGCTGTCATAGCAGTCGTGCCTTTAGTACAACTGTGATCGTTTATTCATGCAATCACACATCCTGAAAACTTAATAGATGTAATCTAACTAAGCAAGATAGAGAGTTCAGTATCTATCAATAAGTGATTATAAAGTCATTAACTTCTCATTTCACGAGGTTTAATATCAGCACATTCTTGTGAATTACCGTTGCTAGACAATGTGGCTTCAATAAGAATAAACACCCCAGGATTTTCATTAAATAGACAACTCTCTAATTAGACATCGTATAGGAAAAACTTCAGCAATGAATTGTTTAGTTGAAACGTAGCGTTTCTGCTCTGTGTTTAGAAGGTGCTCAAGTCTCTTTAAAATGTTCTGGCTAGAGCATGGCAACAGCGTTTCCATGTGCCAGCCTCACACTGAGTGTATCAGCCGAGTGACTGTGTACCTGTGTGTGTGAAAGAGAGATGCCTCTTTGTTGTTCATGAATGTTTTTGTCACAGGTAAAAATGGATCCTCTTCTGGAACAAGTTTTGGCTGGCTTAAATGGAACCCTCGGGGCTTTAAATCGGACAGACCCCCTGGATAAATTCTCAGGCACCCAGCTGCTCCTGCGCTTCAAACCACTTTTTATTCCACTCTACGCCTTAGTGGTTGTTGTGGCGGGTGTCGGGAACTGTTTCCTCCTCGCCTGTATTCTGGCGGACAAGAAGCTCCACAATGCCACCAATTTCTTCATCGGCAACCTGGCGGCTTGGGACCTGCTGATGTGCCTGAGCTGCGTGCCGCTGACCGCCTCCTACGCGTTTGACTCACGTGGCTGGGTGTTCGGACGTCCGATGTGTCACCTCATTCCTTTGCTGCAAGGCGCCACTGTGTTCGCCTCTGTGCTGTCGCTCACCGCCATCGCCATGGATCGTTACGTCGTGGTGGCGTACCCGGTCCAGAGACGAATCTCCGTTTGGGGCTGTGGCGCGGTGGCGTTGGGCGTCTGGGCGGTTTCGCTGGCCCTTGCCGCTCCCCCGTCCCTGCACACGCGCTACGTGGACCTGCGGCCCAGTGGTATGGAGCTTGTGGTTTGCGAGGAGTTCTGGTTGGGCGCGGATCGCCAACGCTTGCTATACTCCTGCTTCTTCTTGCTGGCGTCCTACATGATCCCTCTAATGTCCGTTAGCATCTCCTACTGCGCCATCAGCGTTCACCTTCGCAAACATACTCTGCCCGGAGAGCCCTCCCATAGCCAGCAGCGATGGAGCAAACAGCGGCGCAAGACGTTCTCCTTATTGGTTGCCTCCGTGCTCGCCTTCGCCCTCTGCTGGCTACCGCTGCAGGTCCTTAACCTCCTGCTGGATCTAGACTCTGACTTTCAGATCTTGGACAAACGCTACGTCAACGTCTTGCAGGTCAGCTGCCACCTGGTAGCCATGAGCTCAGCGTGCTACAACCCCTTCATCTACGCCTCGCTGCACAGCAAGGTCCGCATGCATCTGCGCGGTTATCTGTGCCCCTGCAGGCGTAGCGGACAGGGGTTACTATCTCGCTGTGCCTCCCGTAACCCTGGCACCTGCCTGACGCTGGTCTCCGAGATAGCGGTGAAGGACAGCCAATCACATGAGAGCCCCATCCCTGACAGCTGCCTCTGAAGATGTGCGGCACATCAGCGCAGACTACTCAGAAGTGGCACTTAGACATTAAGGAGGTTTCGCAGCGCTTAAGTGGTATCCCAGCCAATATTCGAGGATCTTGTATGAGAATGAAGGCTGTTCTAGATGGGTTTTCTTTCACAGGGACTACACTTAGGCTTTCAAGTTTGTTTGGATGTTGCAATGGACATTAGTGATTCAGCCATCAGAGTTTCTCATACATCACCTTAACTGTGAATGAATACCTGTGATACTTTTTTTGGTTTTGTCGAAGAAGAGACACTACAGCCATGGAAATAACAATAAGCCATAACTAAATGCTACAAACAGTATCTGCATTTGGCAGATGGTTATATCCAAAGTGACTTACAAAGTGTACATTTTATCAGTATGTGTGTTCCCTGGGATCGAACCCATGCCCTTTTTTGCGTCACTAACGGAGTGCCCTACCAAGTGAGCTACAGAAACACTATATATAGACTAAATATTATTATATGTTACATAATTGCTATATACTGTAATAACACTACTTAACATTATAAATGTTGAAACCTCATTTTTCTCTTTCTTTCCTAGCTAGAATCTAAGGGGCTGTTTAAAGATGTGGTTTGGTCGATCGGATCTCAAGTGGATGAGAGAGACACATTCACGTTTACTTCAGGTCTCTTTTGTCCACTTTTGATCGTTTCTGTCCTGATTACTGTGGGGATGATATGGGGGCGAGTCCCTCTGCTTTAGATTAAACACGAATGAGAGAAATTATGGGTTTAAATGGACGCGCACTAATATTATGTCAGAGTCCGCTACTTGGGTTGTTGGTAAATATGCTGCACAAAGTTTTGTATATGTATGACCTATCTTGGGTATTTCAGAGCAATTGATGAAATAAGCTTGTGCAACTTTCAAATGCCGCAAAATGAAACACAAAAATGAAAGAGGCACAGAGTGGCCGCTTTAGTTTTATCAATGAAAGCCTAAAGTGCACACTGTGTGTTCGTCCTAGGAGCCATGTCCGATGTAAAAACATTTTGTTTGGTACAAACAAAGGTCTTTGAACACATTCGATGACATGCGTGTCTACATCACAAAAGCAATTCAGTTGAATGTGTTTTTGACTACCTCTGAATGTGGTGGAAAGTGGATTGGGCTCAAAACTTTCACACATCCCGTTTACCCCTGTATTGAGTGTCGTCCACTTGTGATCCGATCGACCAAAACACAACTTAATAGTAAGGTAAAATCAAATGTTTTGGATCTCATACCTCTTTCCCATCACCTCTGACCCTATTGTAGCACCTACACAATTAACACTGAATGCTGTCCCTTTAGCTCATGTTGAGAAACAAACAATGCAGAACATCTTATCTCTCACTGCTCCTCTCATATATAATAGCTCTCTCAAAACCTCACAGTCTCGAGTCCAGACACTCTCAAGAGGTTTCCAGCAATAGGAGTTCAATCAAATGACAGCCTTTCGTCTTTAGAAATGGACCGCACAGTTTGCACGGATGAGATCTTGTAGTGGAACGCTCCAACCACATCTGAAGGTTGGCAGGGTTGCGTAAAACGCTCGGTGGAGAGAGTCTGACCTTTCATAAGTGGCGAGAGCTAAAGTGATGATAATTTCACAGGAACAAGTGCTAGTTGTTTTGTTATTATGTGATTTTGTCATTCGCCTCGGAGAGCCGTGAGAATTGATGCCTCATTTTGACGGTTCTCCAGAGGTGCGAGATAGACTTAATTACAACCCATTCACACTACACTATAACACTCTGCAAATCAATCTGTATTCAGATGAATACACGACAGTGACCCAGAAGTTATCTGGAAATTGCTAGCAGACGTTTGCATGCGTGCCAGTGAGACCAGAAACTAAGCCATTATTCTTATGATTTATCTTCCTTTATAGCACATTTTTTTATTTATTTTTTTGCATCGCATGACAACATCAGCTGTATCTTGCATCAAAATGTATGCTTTGCTAGACAGATTAGTCATAAAAGGTATCGCTGCCTGTGTGTTTAAACTGACAAGTGTGTATTTATTCATTTACACATGAAAATGAATTGATGCACAAGCCCAAGATAATATAGATAACATAATAAAGACATTGTTTTGTCTGGAGTCAGCTGAGGGTGAATATCAAAGTCATTTTGATAGCACAATGGCCCTCATTTATCATTCTTGCGTAGAAACGGGCGTATATGTTGGCGTAAGATTATGCTTACACTCCTCTCACCGCCTGATTTATGAAACTGTGCGTACCGTTGATATTCAGGTGTACGCAATATCTGCCCTTCATAAATGCCGCGGCCGAAAACGAGCGTCATTAGAATAACAAGCCCATATAAATTCAAGTCTCCGCCTCCCCCACGCCCTCATTTTACGCCATTGACACACGAAAGACGGCAAAGAAGAGAATCCGGGGAAGTGAAAAGAAACAAAATTGTTTTATTTGGCAGTTTAAAGAGTGGGATTAAAGACACATTAATAATTGGATGACAATTTGTAATATTCTTATTCTTATTATTATTATTAATTGATATTTAGAAGAATAATTATTTATTATTATTATTATTTACTGTTGCCTACATCTAAATTCTATGTCTGCTTAATGGTTCAGTTAATTTTTTTTATATAATATTTTAAAATGATGTAGTAACTTTTGTAGTGTGTTGTTCTGTATTTACATACAGTTGTTTGTTAGCTGTATCTTAGATCCAGTTTGATACGGAGCTCCGGATATAATTCAAATTAACAATTTGTTTCCACGACATCCACATGTTTTAGCTAAGCTAATTCATAATTTGAAGTAATAATAATTGTAATAGTAATTACGAAATATTCTAAATATTATAATAATTAATAACAAACTGTTGAATATTGGGAACAAATTCTAAATTTATGGCCATACTTTAGACTAAATAAGAAAAGCATAAAAAATTATTCGTGGCCATAATTTTGTCCGCATGTCATCATGATCGGATTTACGGCTCCATTCAACACAAGCATTTTACCGTACCTCATCTGTATTTATTTATCATCGAATAGTATGTAACTAGCTTACCTTTTATTGCATTACCATGTTTTCGTAGCACATCCTTGTGCTTTCTTGCAATGTGCCGCTTCAGATTCCAGGAAGAATATTTGCTAACTCTTTACAGTCTCTCCGCAGTCCCTTTCAATTTTTTTCTTCCTGCTCAATCTTAACTTTGATTTTTACTTTACATTTATGTATAAGGCTTGAATTCCATAACGTATTGCTAGACGTTTTTACAGATTCTCGAACTAGCAAATTATCAAAGGGCGTTCTGGGTTCAACGAGCGGTGCTGAGGGAGCGGAATTTTCGGAAAGGCGCTTTGATGGTAATATTACCGCACCGCTCAACGCTCCGCTCCCACTAAGCTCCGTTCACATGCTCGCTCTGAAACATCAGGTAAAGCGCACAGGCTCTCAACTGAAGGAATACATATGCATACAAATCAAATGCTTTGGTAAAGTCTCACAAATTAAACATTGAACATTGTTGCATAAAAATAAACACTGAAGTTTATAATTACTATGTTTTTTACAGTGGGTCATAATATATCATATATTTTAGTTTGTCAGTACGTTTTGTGGTGTTAGGAAGTTTTTGCGCATTTCTGCACTAACTCAAAATGTGCGTACACCACCTCCTGAGCTGGCGTAGGATTTGAGCGTGCCGTACGCCAACGTCCATATTGATAAATCTCAAAGTCACCGTGGTTTTGGGTGTACGCAAGGTGTACGCTGGAAATTTGGTGTACGCACTTTTGATAAATGAGGGCCAATGTGAAGAGAATGCATGTAAGATATTCTACAAAAATGGTCAAAAAGTGGTCCTAAGCAGTAACTGTCCTTAAAAGTACCATTTACAAATATGTATGCATTTGGTACAGTATGCACCTTTGGGGTAGTGATATGTACATTTGCAGTCTTCATTACCGATATGAAGAGTTCAGATGCAAAAGCTGTTAAACAACATCTCTATCAAAAATGAGATCTTGATATTAAAGGAATAGTCTACTCATTTTCAATATTAAACTATGTTATTACCTTAACTAAGAATTGTTGATACATCCCTCTATCATCTGTGTGCGTGCACGTAAGCGCTGGAGCGCTCTGCGACACTTCGATAGCATTTAGCTTAGCCCCATTCATTCAATGGTACCACTCAGAGATAAAGTTAGAAGTGACCAAACACATCAACGTTTTTCCTATTTAAGATGAGTAGTTATACGAGCAAGTTTGGTGGTACAAAATAAAACGTAGAGCTTTTCTAAGCGGATTTAAAAGAGGAACTATATTTTACGGCGTAATAGCACTTTTGGGAGTACTTCGACTCGGCGCAGTAACACTCTCCCTCTCCCATTATGAGAGGTAGAAGGGGAGCGGACTTTTCAGGTGAGTGGAAGTACTCCCAAAAGTGCTATTACGCCATAAAATATAGTTCCTCTTTTAAATCCGCTTAGAAAAGCGCTACGTTTTATTTTGTACCACCAAACTTGCTCGTATAACTACTCGTCTTAAATAGGAAAAACGTTGATGTGTTTGGTCACTTCTAACTTTATCTCTGAGTGGTACCATTGAATGAATGGGGCTAAGCTAAATGCTATCGAAGTGTCGCAGCGCGCCCCAGCGCTTACGTGATGATAGGCACTAAGATGATAGAGGGATGTATCAACTCTTCTTAGTTAAGGTAATAACATAGTTTAATATTGAAAATAAGTAGACTATTCCTTTAACTGAATGCTTTTGGCACGTATCATACGTTTATCGAATACTTTTGCTTCAAATCTCCTTAATTCTTACCCTAGGCCAATTAAAAAATACTGGTTTGTTGGCAGAATCCATGAAAGATTTGTAGCAGGGTCCTCAAAGTGCACAGAAGATGAATGTGAAACGACCGTGGATCACATTCAATCTAGCATTCATTGTGAGTGCTTGGACATGAATGCAACTCGAATGTGGCAGCCACATGCATCACAGCAGTCCCGAATGTGTGGCTCAGGTCCTTAATTTTAACCTTTTGAATTTTGACTTTCGTCATTTGCAATGTTTCTGGTTGCATTTTAAGTGATTTTCCTGTTTACTCTGTCTTGTCAAATAAAGTGGATCTTTTCTAGAAGTGCAGGGTTTTTGCCAAAAAACATTGAATGTACCTAAATTAGTTAAATGCCAATGAAATGATTTGTGACATTTGTGAAAATAAGACATTTTAGTTACTGCCTTATAACCTCTTCTTTCCCATTAAATACTGAACTTAAAAATAAGAGTCTGATAAAAATGCTAATTTACAAGAAAACATGTCTGCGCACAGGGTTTTGCATCTGAACTCTTCATATGGAACTTTAAGCTACTAATATGAACTATTTGGGTGCAGATGTGTATGTGCTACTGTATTTGCTATTTGCTACTTTAAAAAATGCAGCATTTTTGTCAAATCAACATATATTTTCTGTTACTTTAAAGGAACAGTATGTAGGATTGTGGCCAACCGCCATATCTCGGCCGCATGAAGGGCTAGCGACGCGCGGATGGGCTCGTTCGAAAGGCCCCACCCAGAGGGGTCAACGACCGGAAGTATCTCAGGCCCCCGTGGCCGGTCTCGTCAGAAAGCCCCAGAATTCCGCGGCCGAGATACGGCGCCCGGAAGTTCATATATATCTCGTAAACGGTGCGTCGTAGACCCCCCCATCACCGTTGTAACTGGTACTGCAATCATACAACTTGTGGCTAAAACTGGTACTTCAATCACACAACTGGTGGCCAATACACACAATAAGAACATAAACATCAGTTGAGCGCTGCAACTCCACTTTTTAAATGACAATATCATGGCTGGACCACTGTTGTCAGTGATATAAGTATTTGAAATGAAAATGATTTATTATGTCTAGTGACATATCAGGGACATTTTATAATTAATTGATATAAATTTCTTACATACTGTTCCTTTAACTTTTTAACAACTTCATTAGCTTTTTATAAGTTATGTCAACTATTTACAGGTGGTCAAAACATTAAATAATATAATTTTTTTCTGACAGTAGCTGCGTTTCCATTACCCTTCAAATTGCGCAAATTGACATTGCGAATTTAAAATACAAGTATGGCCAAAGGAAACTTTCATATATCACCAAAAACTTTTTACGCTCACAAGTGGTTTTTCAGGAAAAGGTGTAGTTCGCAAAACTGCAATGGAAACATGTTTATTTGCATTTTCAGGTCACCTGATAAGGTGTAAGTAACATAATCATTATTTGAAGAAGAAGCGGTATGTACTAAAACCTCCCAGAAACACCTCAATACATGTCTGCTCTTAAGTATAACAGGCTTTCCTTGCCAATAATGTCTGGATCTCTTTTGATTTAAAATAATGTCCTATTACCTCAAAAAAAAAAAAACACCTAAAGACGGTTTCATCGGACGCACGTGCCCTGACGCGATACACGTCTGGTTCCTAACTTTACATCCGGTTTCATTTTTTTTACTGGTCTGGGCTGCGTTTCATGATAACGTTGTCTCTTAGCGAGCTACCAAGACTCTTAAGTTAAACAGGTCTACAGGTATACCTTTTCTAGGCGTGTTTCCTGAACTGTACCTTAGCGGGATTCTTTCTTACGTACGACCAGGTGCTGTCCATGGCGATGGTGCTGAATAGGTTGATATCGATTGCTCGACAATCAATTATTCACTTTATGTAATAGGGACTTCGCTGCGTTATGAGATAGCGGTGTTCTTTATTAAAGAAACATTTCAGAAATAGTTACATTTATTAGGAATATCTTGTAAAAATATTTCAAACTGCAAACAACTAAATATAAACCCTGTATATTTTATTTTATATCAAACGCGTGCAAAACCCGCAACTTCATGTCCAAAAGTATCATGCATAAACTGCTCCAATGCATCCATTATTCCTTTACTTTAAAGGATAATTTATATTAGGGGTTCCCAATAAATGCGTTGTACAGGGCAGTGCATTACACTTAAAATATTTAAAAACAAACTGTTGTTCATTAGTTCACGCATTAGTCCTCCACCCAAAATCGTTTTTTTTTTAATATAGTTTCTTAAGCCAGTAATAATAGGTCGCAGCTGATGTTTAGTTGGAAAAAAATAATTACAAATCTAACAACCATCAGTTTAATGATGTCTTATTATGTGAATGTTTTATTCTTTAAATTTAAAAATAATTTAACACGGAGTGTACTTCAACTTTTTTTTACAGATATTTAGTTATATAGACTGCAATCTACACAAACTTTTATCACAGTCATGGCCCCTAGCGGAGTCAATTGGGATACGGTATAGCTAAGAGTGCTCCAGACCAACCTTCCGAACGAATGACTTACAGAAGGGATATGTACAGCCCCGCCGCTCCCATAACGCGCATCACGCGCTGTGCGTAGGGCACCAGGTCCTGAGAGGGCACCAAAATAATAGCCTAATGAAAAAAAATGATAATGCTGATAGAATTTCATTAGCCTGTAGAAATATTATTTGGCACTTTTTATCCATGTATATGTTACAAAAAAGGGGGAACGAGATAATTTAATTGCTCTAGTATAGAAAGTATGCCCCCCAGCCTTTGATGGTCCGTACAGGTTGATCGCGCGGGCGCCTGATGAAGTTTGACAGAGGCCGTTTCTCAATCTGAAGGCTGCAGCCTCCAGAGGTCGCATTTCCAGGCTGCATACGTCATCAAAACGTTTTTGTTTCGTAATATTAACAATTATAAAATTGACTTTTATTCTTAGTTCATCGTAAATTGTTGTAATATGCTTATGACTTGCTAATGTAATGTTCAGTTAACTGAAATAAACCAGGCTTGATGACGTATGCAGCCCGCATATGCGACCTCGCGCAGGCTGCAGCTTTCGGATTGAGAAACGGCCAGACAGTAAACTACTGGAAATGGCCCCGAAAAGACAGCAGGACTCATGATCAGAAAAAAGAAGAAACTGCGGGATGATGCTCGTTCATCACTTGCAGGTAAATCCATCATGTTTTATCATTCACTCCTAAATAAGGGAAATGCGCATGTGCTGCAGCTGCTGCTAATCGTAATGCGCCTCGAACTTGCTGTGCTGACATTAATGTTAGCAAACTATGTTGTTATAATTTATAACTTCAGTGCAAGCTAAATTGAGATTTTACTGTAAAACATTACCTATGCATATGCATTTTACAAACTGACGGCAGCTGTTACTAACTACGTTTCTTTAGATATTGAGCAGTAGTTTATTTTGTTGTTTATTTTGACGTGATGGTGGTTAATACTTTCTCAGTATAAATTAACGCTAGCAGCAGTCAGTGCACATGGTAGGCTAACAATTCCTGACTGTTAAATATATAAAAATATAAAATGTCACCATGTATGATATGAAGCAAACATTACTGTGACACTTAGTTCTCTAAATCTTTGTTTTATTTAAGAATATTGATCATTCTTGTTTACTTATTGGTGTTTATTTAATGTAATTTATTAAAAGTGATATTGTATTTGGGAAAAACATGTCTGGATTATTTTTATTTTTTAGTTTGCTATTCTATTTAAGTTTGGTAATTTTTTCTATTTTGCTATTCTATAAAAGTTTGCACTTTCAAATGTGTAGTGTTTGTTGACTAAAGCTGTGAAGATTTTACTTTCTGCTATTATTTTATATGTTTGGTAATAAAAAGTTAAACTGGCAAAAAAAAAATTCTCAAGGTCGGGGGGGGGGGGCATTTTAAAGGAATTATGCTTAGGGCACCAAAATGGCTAGCAGCGGCACTGGATATGTAACTAAGAACGTTTCGGGAAACAGGTATTAACGATAAGGTACAGCTTAAGGTACAACTTAAGAACGACGTAGAGCTAAGAAGGTTTCGGGGAACCGGAAGTTACGTCCAGACCACGACAGCTGCTTGTTTATGTTGTTACTGAAACCGTCTAAACGTTGCTGCTCCTAAGTATAAGGGACTAATACTTCAGTCGTCTCCTCCAGTTAAAAATAATGCCTAGTGCAGTGGATGTGGTATTAGTAAACCAAACAACATCAGTCGACGTTATGTGGAATGACTTTTTGCCAGAGGGAAAAACTGTTTCAGTCGCATATCATCGGTTAATTTGAAACACTGTCATTTCGCAATAGTCTTTTGTCGACATTTAAAGTTTTGCGCAAATCTGTAATGTAAACACGGCTAGTGTAAGATAAATCCCCCTCCACACATTAAAGCCAGAATATGTAGGATTGTCACCACCAGTGGTCGCTATTACACAATAACACAAAAACAAAGACGATGGCAGGATTGTTTTTTCCATCCAAAGACGTCTGGAATTTATTAAAGTCGCAATGAAATTGAAATGAAAAACTATATATGTATTTTTAATAGTGTGGTATTATTAACAAATGACTTATCTGTGAGCTTCATTATTTTTTAAAAATTCGTGTGTGCTCATAATCTTTAATCAAAAATGCAAATCTCCTCCCCTCCTCAAAACGATCTCTCTTCACTTCCGGTCAAAAGTATGGCAGGTGGGCGGGGTCCGGGAGAAGATCGCAGTGATTAGCAATTAGCAACACGACCCAACTTCAAACGATCCAATCAGATCTCGATGGACAAATTCAAATCCAGCCCTGCCTTATTTCATCTCAAAAGCCGTTTCATTCGGATATACGTCACCACGGGGAAAATAAGGCAATCGTTACTTCCGTTTCATGGCGACTTTAATAATGTTTGTGGATGAGCTAATGAATGAATGTTTTACTACCTTTAAAGAACAACAATTACAAGGAAGAAAAGGGACGAGCTATTATTTAAAACAGGAATTTCTCTGGATTTACAAATCCTTGGAAAGGTTTGGGATAATATAAATGCACAACTGCATTAATAGATCATGCTGTGCAAAAATATTACATATTGTGGCTTTAATATGTAATGTTATAATTTAATATATGTATACTGGGTATTCACTGTAACACTGCACAACTATATCTCAATGTTCATGACTTTGTCTGATGAAAAAATTAATGGCAATTAATGGGGCGTGTCTGAACCTCTCACACTTTGCCAAAATCATGTCAAATTGCACAGTTTGCTCCTGGCTTTAAACATGAATGGCTACCCACACACAAATGAGCATGTGCATATACAATCTTTTAGTTTCTCTTTGACTACCTAGTTCTATGCTACAACTACTGTATGTCAATTATGACTTAAGTAGATCCAGTAGCATCCACTGTCTCTATGGTCGATCTGTAGATATTGTGTTACCTTTTAAATGTGTACAGTAAGTAAAATGCAACACTTTCAAAGAGTCTTGTCTCTTATTAGAAAACTTGTATTGCATGACTGATTTGAAATTTCATAATACGCAGAATTTCCAAGATAATGGATTGAACACGATCACAAACAAACAAGTCATGGAAATTCTCATGAATCAACAAACAAACTGTTTCAGGCACAAACACGGGCACATACGATATTGTAATTATATACACTCGCACGGCAAGCAGAGAATAAAGCAGAAGTACAATTATGTCTGAACAGAAACGCCTGTGATCTGAATTGGTCTGCATGTTAAATACAAAATCTATGTGCTAGCATGCCTGATATGCTCAGTGCTTGGGATGTAAAAACCCAGTCAGTGTATCCGTAATAGGAATCTGTGTATTCTGTGCTGGTTAACCTGGTGCCCCTTTAATTTCATTCAGTGTCCCACACCCTATCCACAGGATCGGATGCACATTAGACACAGTGCACCACATAATTCAAATTAGATGATGAATAGACCCTGGGACATTGTTAAAACTGTGAGAGGCTGTAATAGTTTATCACCCCATGTTGGGCATCTATGAGCAAGCGTATATAAGTCACAGCCAGCTTGCTGTGCCTGCTTAGTGGAGAGTTTTATTGCTCAGATCAAAACTTGAGTTTTTGAAAGAGTGATTTATTAATACGGATTTATTTAAAATCTATTTCAATCAGGTAATAACTTTAATTATACATTTCTTTTAAATGGTTGTCAGAGCATTTTTCATGGAGGCTTATATGTTAATCAATACTGAACAAGCTATGAAAGCTATTATTGGATTTAAAGGAACAGCTCCCCTAGAGTTAAACATTTGATTTTTACCGTTTTGGAATCCATTCAGCTGATCTCCGGGTCTGGCGGTACCACTTTTAGCATAGCTTAGCATAATCCATTGAATCTGATTAGACCATTAGCATTGTGCTAAAAAATAACAAAAGAGTTTGGATGTTTTTCCTATTTAAATCTTGACTCTTCTGTAGTTACATTGTGTACTAAGACCGACGGACAATTAAAAGTTGTGATTTTCTAGGCAGATATGGCTAGGAACTATACTCTCATTCTGGCGTAATAATCAAGGACTTTGCTGCTGTAACATGGCTGCAGCAGGCGTAGTGATATTACGCACTGCCTAAAAATAGTCCCTTTGGTTACTTTTAATGGCAAGGGACTATTTTCAGGTGCTAATATCATTGCATATTTTTAATAAAAGGGGTCCTTGATTATGATTTAACTTTATTAACTTCAGTTAGAAAATGGTGCTATTTCAGCATAAACAACATCTGCAAAGTTGCAATGCTCAAAAATCAATCCCAAGGGAAATTTTTTTTTTCTAACAGGAAAACTACAGTAAGGTTCTTCCTGGGTTAGTGACATCACAAAACCAAAACTTACACAAACCCTCCCTGCTGAAAAAAACAGCATACCAGCAAGACCAGCATATGTTGTGTTTTGGTGCTGGTTTGCTAGTGAACACCAGCTAAACCAGCATCAAACCAGCATCATCACCAGCATTAGCACCAGCTAAACCAACACCAAACCAGCATTAGCACCAGCTAAACCAGCATTAGCACCAGCATCCCATGCTGGTCATACCAGCATATGTTGTGTTTTGGTGCTGGTATGCTGTGACCACCAGCTAAACCAGCATATACCAGCATAATTCCCATGCTGGTCCATGCTGGTTTGATGCTGTTTTTTTTCAGCAGGGCTGCCTCTGGTAACACGCAACAAAGGGGGTGAGGCCATGTTGGGCTGATTTATACTGTATATTTTAGCAAGAAAGTAAACAAAGAGCAATGCTGTTTAGCGCTGCTAGTTAGCTAAATGCTAATTCATATACCTGACAAACAACTACAAACTGCTTTTAATCCCACAAGTGAACTTTGAATGTTTGTTGGTGTTTGTTTGATCAGTGTAAATTATTCTTTGATCAGAGCTTTAATGCAGTGTGTACTTACACATTCCTATATTTACAGACATGCTAAATATGGTTCTGTGTTTGGTCACTGTAGTTTAGCCATGGTTTGTTTCCGTAATGGACTCATAGATTTGGCCACAGAACTATGATTTATATTAATTTGTGGCTAATTTGTATTCATAAGTATAACCGCATGTGTACATTTTTGTAAGATTTGCTTTCATCTCATAATGTTAGGGTTAGGGACGGAGATTCAGAGATGCATTATTGTTTTTTATAATAAGTGTATACGTTTTGTATCATTCACTTTGTACGTATTCATACAAATTAGCCAGTTCATAAAATGCATACAAATACATTAGGGTTGTGACAATTAATCGGGCAAATGCGCGTTTTCTCAATGAATGAATTTGAATGAATTACGGTGTAATGCAGCCACATCCAAAAGCCAGGGGACGCTCTCGCTTAGAAACACCATTTGTGCCACAGAAGAAGTAGCATTACTAACACTATTCCAGGAAATATCTAGAGGCATATTTACATTCCTGTTCTTCAGATTGTTTCAGGTATTTTCATGATAATAAAGAATATTTTAAATGATTGTGTTTGACGAGTGTTGCTTTTTTAAATGCACGTTATTAGGGCCATTCTACCGAATTCGTGCAAATTGCTGTCCCGGAACCAAAAAACTAATTTAAAAAGAATTAATGTAGGAAAATGTTTGATATATGTATGAATGTATGAAAAAAATATAAGCAAATAGCAATAAAAACCCAAAGAAATATTTGAGTTTATATATAAAATATCATAATTTATATGGTGCTTTCAATTGAGAGGTGGTTGTCCCAAACCCCAAGGTCTGAATTTCACCATAGGAAAAAAATATGAAATAATTTTTTAATTTTTTTTATCATTGTTTTAAGAAGTATCATTTTGAATACTTTTGTTAATTCAAACCAAAAATATATTTATAGGATATTCTCAGTAAAAATCATGTAAAATCATGTAAAAAAAAACACTGTCCCGCATTTTCACGTCACTACCGAAACATTGCATAGTTTGGTCAATAATATAATACTGCTTTAAGCCACTCCCCTCCATTTTGAACCAGAAACTTTGTCTGTGCCTCTCTCCCTTGTGGTGACACGGTGATTAGATCTGTCCCATGGTTTTGAAGTAAATGTGATCAAAAGTTTGGAAATCAGTGTGTGACATTTATGAATGTCACTACCGATCACACATTTTCAATGATTAATTAAGTTTTTTTTATTTTTTTCTACTGGTCATTTAGGTTTTACTCATATTTCAATGTTGAGAACTGTGCTAACTACGTACTGATAAGCATCTTAGCAGTAGGATCAAAGTTAGCTTAAATCGTCACTACCAAAACAGTCACAACCGAAACATTTGTTGACATTTCGGTTGTGACGTGATTGTTTCGGTAGTGACAAAATGACACTTATTTCTTTATTTTAATAAATAAATAGAAACTTTCAAGTGCACATATATTCTTTTTCAGTACAAATAATTTGTCAGTCATATTTCTGTAATGTTGTACATGATTTGACTAGGACTACAAACTAAGATAAAATGAACTAGGCCAGATTAATTTAATTAATTCATACAGCAGTAGCTTGACTCATTATTGATATAAATGAAGGCTGTATGATTCTACCTCTAGTCTCTAGGAAAACTTTCTGCGCTAATTTAGCTTTGACTGATTGCTTTATATAATTGATATAACAGATAACACTTATCAGTATCATTGTAAATTGACATGTCATTGTTAAGTGTAGACAGGGCAGGCTCACGCTAATAATGTAAATGTAAAAATCTTTGGTTAATTTGTAGAGATAGCTACAGAGAGAGAGGAATCACCAACATGCATATACGGAAAGATGAAAGGAGAGTGGAAAGACCGAGAGAGCCTATTTTCTTGAGCCGATATTTCTTTTGCTCACTTAGTTTACTTGTAATATTTGGCATCATCGTGTCATTTTTATAAGTCTCAATTTAAAAAAGTAACATTTATTGAACTTAAAAAACTATATTTCTGTCTGTAAATAATGCCGGAAAAACTCGGTGAACACAGCAGCCACAAATCGGCCAATACACATAAAAATCGGCCGATATATTGGTCTATCCCTAGTTATTTTATATGAAAATTTATTCAACCTACCTCAAATCAAATAAAAAATTACGTTTACTTCAAACTCAAAAAAGTCAAACTCAGCAACAAGAGAATCAGTTAAGGAGGTTTAGAGAAGTTAGAATGTGTAATGGAAAAACAGGCACACGTGTACACCAACATTACATTGGACATGGGTGCACACACACCAAATTCTGTAGTTTATACTGTGGGCCTGAAGTTTTATATGGACGTACATTGTCATCTTTTTCTCAAGAGATGTGAATATCAACACAGCATCTTGTATCCCTTCAAGGTCTGAATTATCCGCCATCTCTTCCGCGTAATTTCAGTGCAAAGTGCTTTTATGTGGTGTTGCTTTAGATATTCTTTGTGCTGTATGTTTTGACTTCATAATGCCAACCATTTTTGACTAACTAATTACTTTTTTTTACACAAAATATGGACAATCCAATATGGTCGTCACTACCGAACATTTGATGTCATGACCGAAACAAATAATGTTCTGAAAAAATAAAATAGGTTTTGTTATCAGAAAAGATGACATAATTTTATTTAGTTAGATAAAAATGTAAAACTAATGAATCCTTGAATTTGAAAACTGTATCAGTGCATGTATGGCAATTACAGAGAAATATTGCTTTCAAAATGCATTTAATTTGATGAACCACTCTTATAGTTTTGTTAAAATAATATTTTTAATCAATATAACCATGACACTGTCTTTAAAAAAATGTAAAAAAATATATTTATAAGGTTAATGTAAAGAAAATCAGAATAGGCTATTAAAAACCTCATTTTTATATAAAATGTTGTTGTGTTTCGGTAGTGACAAATTTTGGGAGGGAGAAAACATTTCGAAACTGTATAAAAACATGCTAGGAAACTAAAGTGTCCAATCAGTAGATTAGTGTTCCTTAGATGTTCTACTATGTTTATGACTACAAAGCTTGCAGGAAAAAACACACTTTTTCAAGAAGTTTTGAAGTGTCAATTTGCACCAATTCGGTAGAATGGCCCATAAACGAGTCAAACTTGTAGTGATTTTAGATTGATAATGACTTCCTACTGATCACGGAGCCGTAGTACATGCACAAGCTGTGCATGAAACACTGAATCGGAGCCTTACGATTCAGAATCGATTTTAGACAGGTCTTTTTTAATGGGAACGCGATGCATAGATGCACATCTCTAAAATACATCCCATGAGTTCAGGCTGGAAAACTCCAAGAAGCAGTAGACTGGAGCTAAAGCAATTTAATCTGATGATAAAGATATATTTATGATTTATGATTTCTCTTTCCTATAGGCAGGCTTGGCCATAAGATCTCATTTTCCCCAAATATATCATGAGCAGTGACAAGCAACATCAACTTGCAGCCTTTCATCCTGCAACATTGTTTTAGTTTCTCGCGGACTGTATTAGAAAAATCAGTGAAGTGAAAGCCTGGGTCTAATGATGTCATTACGCTCAAAGCTGCTCTGCATGGAAACAGGTGAAGGGAGAAATGTAGTACACTAATGCATATGCTCAGATGTTGTAGAAACAAACACATTCTACGCGACTACACCAGATGCTTATGAAACGGACAGCTGATTTTATTGGTTTTAATGTGAAGTACATCTGACTGTTAAAGTGTCATTTGAGGAAATCTGGTACACAAGGGACAAGCCAGTGAGATAAAAGGATTTTAAAAGTAAATTTCCATAAACATTTATCACCTGTCAGTTGACTTTAGCTTTTGAGACAATGAAATGTAAAACTTAAAGTTGTTCCCAAAGAAATAAACAAGATTTGCAGAGAATTTCAGAGACAGTTTGAAGGTATATTAAGATCTGACATCAACATCTGTGGCAATAGGTGTTTTCGACTTCATTTTGTCCAACTTGAGTTAGCGTCGATGGCATCTGATGGTGACCTATGGCATTAAAATACCGCAAGAGCGATACTTTGGCGCATACCCGGCTCCACGGAGAGTCTGGTTAACATGTTTATTTTTACTATTGTATATATATATATATATATATATATATATATATATATATATATATATATATATATATATATTAACATGTTAACCATATATATATATATATATATATATATATATATATATATATATATATATATATACATATTTTGGAACTATCTAGTAACTTATATATATATATATAAGTTACTAGATAGTTCCAAAATATGTAAAAAAAATAAATTAATTAAACACAAACACAACAATAACAAACAACCCTAACAATTGTCTTAAATATGTAATATTAAAACTATAGACATGTGAGATTAAAGCATTAAAGAACCCCCCCAACCTGGAATATTACTTGGCCCACCTCTCATCTCATATCTGGAGCCGGGCCTGCTTTGGCGTGTTTACTCTCAAACAGCTGCAAAGAGTTCTGTTGACAATATGGCTCTTAGTGATTGGACGCCTCACAGCGTTTCATGTTAAATCCAACTACTTCACTTCTACTAATACACATTATAAATTATTTTTTTTAAAAGGTAAAACTCGTTAATATAACCATAACATGTTATATTGTGTCATTTAAGAAAATAAAGATGAGAAGATGTGAAAGACCAAACTTGGTACTTTAATTTCTCTGTATAATACAGTATAAGCAGCACATAACATTTTCAATATAAAGTGTTTCTGGTTGCAACTTTTTATTTAAAAGTTTGTTTATTTAACAAATTCACCATCTAATTCACTTCATTTGCAGTGGCGGCCAGTGACTTTTCTTCCAAGGGGTGTGATATTATTCAAAATATGTGTTCGATGTGTCATGTGAACCGTGTGCATCATGCTTCGTGTAGTGCGCCCTCGAAAAAGAAGCCACCGGCCGCCATTTGCGACTAAAAAATGTATACTACAGCAAGCAGTAGTTGTCAGACTTGACGGCTCCTTCTTCAGCTCCTCCACCGACTGCAAGTGGCAAACCTCTCCGATCGCTCTGTGCAGTGCCGCATGAAGTCAAACACATCTAATGACATAGGGTTTTGAGATGGGGTTCTCGCTTTTTTCTAATAATCGTGATTTTTTTCATTTATGCGCCACCTCTTAAAATAGTTACGTCTTCAGGCCGATTATTATGCTTTGCATTCATTGTAAGCCAAAAGAAAATGTCATCCAATTTTGTTTACATCGAACAATAAGAAATGTGCATCAGAACTAGTAATAATGTTTCAAAAAGTAGAAATGTACTGCAAGGGTAAACTGTGCTTCAGGAAAACCATAGCAACCATTTTTAAGTTGCCACTTAAGTAATATTCATTAGAATTGTTCCCATTTGGCAGCACTGCGGTGTAGCTTTCTTCCACTATATTCATCTAGGGACTTGCCTGAAAGAACAAACCCTAAATAACAGCTGCCATAACAACAGTGATCACAACAACAACATCAAACAGATATGAACTTCATCCGAGAACATTACCAATGTCCTCAGACTCGTACGAGGGGAAAGACACATTTTACATTTTAATGCTCAAATTCAGCATCAGGTTATTTGCGTTTGTATCCTTTGGGCCCTCTTAACCCCAAGAACAGCAATCAGGGTTGTCAGCTAGTTTTTATGCGTGCACTTATTTGACAGAAACTTCAAGTGTTTGCCCCTCATTTCCCAAGGTAAACGGTGCATGGATTTGTCACAGGTAGGGGTGGACCCAGATGTAAATAAGGTCACGCCCCTTTCTCCACCTCGAGGAGATTCCCAAAGCCACCCCAATGACCAGACACACAAGGTAAGCATAAAATTAAAATATCCTTTATTAAATTACTTAAAAGCATTAAATAAGGAAGGGGAACGGGGGACTTAAAACAATGGCCACTCTAGGCTCTCCTCCACCACCACTGTATCTTCACACAGTCCATTTTCCTCATGTTCCTTCTCGTTTTCCGTTCTCTCCACAGGAGGCCACGGCTCTGCTGTTTACAGCTTTCTGGGTAGGTATCACGTTCACAGTCTGCTCTTCAATGTTTCACTTTCGTTCTGCTCTCTCTCCACAGGTGGCCGCTAGGACACAAAGACACTGTTACTGAGGCTTCGAGTATTTCTCACCGGCTCTGCTGTTTACAGCTTTCTGGGTAGGTATCACGTTCACAGTCTGCTCCTCAATGATTCACTTTCGTTCTCTCTCTCTCCACAGGTGGCCGCTAGGACACAAAGACACTGTTACTGAGACTTCGAGTATTTCTCACCGGCTCTGCTGTTTACAGCTTTTCAGGTAGGTATCACGTTCACAGTCTGCTCTTCAATGGTTCACTTTCGTTCTGCTCTCTCTCCACAGGTGGCCGCCAGGACACAAAGACACTGTTACTGAGACTTCGAGTATTTCTCACCGGCTTTGCTGTTTACAACTTTCTGGGTAGGTATCACGTTCTCCTCCGTAGGTCAGCAGAGGGGCGAAGGTCACACACCACCTCACCCGGTCGAGCGCTGCCCTATCTCCAATGCCCATAGGCCGATCGATTCCTTGACGGGGGCGCCCTTTTCGTAGAGACCACGGGGCGGCGGACCCTTTCGCCTCTGACTCTGCGACACAACAGACACAGGTAAGTTCACACCACGAATGTTTCCATTGGTTTACTCACGGTCACGGACGGCTCTTAGTCTGCGTCCCTTCGTACTCCGAACAGCACACTACATATGGTAACAGTAGCTTCTGAGGTCGTTAGCCTCTCCGTCCTCTGCCCAGTGGAAGAAAATGAATGATGCGGGGCTTCGTCTACAAGACACACAGCAACCCACAGCAATACACAGCACCACTCCAACGTGAAAAGATTTATTACACAGTCTCACTCACCACACTATAAGTGCACCACAACAAGGGAAGCGCCCGGTGTCCTCCACTGCGCTTGGGCTAAGGTAAGGCGATGGGAAATACGACCACAATAAGTCTCGTAGCGGTGGCTGTTTGAACTTTGTACTGCTAACGGCTCGCCCACCACACTCTTGTAGGGGTAGGGCCGCCCTCCTTCTCCTGGAGGTTTCCAATGGTTACACAAGTTAATTTTTGCAAGTTACTCCACACAGAAAGGGTATACTCACGGCGGATAGCCTTTATTTACGTTGTACCAAACGGTCAATATCTCTTCCTGCTTTACTCCTTCAATGTTGGTTAGAACAAAGTTCCTTCTTACCCATAGGGCTTTTCTATTGACTCCAGCAGGTCCACAATACAGACTGAAACGAGAGAGAGAGAGAAAAACACAGACAGCCACCACGTCCAAAAATGAGCACAGCTCCGTTTCCCAGCACACACTAAGCGCAGGCTTGACAGCACAATGCTCTCTTCGGGGTGCTCCTTTTCTCCACTCACGTATCGCCTTTCTTTCACCCCAGGCAGCTCCTGTCTTCTTTCCGCGCGCTTCTAGCGCAGCCCGGATCAACAGAGCCTGCGGGCTCTTCAAAAGGTACGTATTTACCTCTCCTGCCCTAAGCAGAGGAGCTCTCCCCGTGTAAATCCCCCTCTCGTGCCCGAACTGCTGAACTGTCATTTAACTGTGCTTTAAATACTCCTTTCTGTGCTTCAGTTATCCAATTGCCTGGCGATCTCTTTTAACTAGGCACAGCTGTGCCCAATCGGCTGATTACAGCCTCCGCAAATCTGCCGGATGTCCGGTGTTTCCGTTCTTCGGTCTGGACGGAAACATCCGGGCGGAACCAAAGTTTCCCGACTTTTGGTTCCGCCCAAAAGATCGTCACCTTGTGACAGATTTGCATATATTTGCATAGGCAGTTCAGAAGAGGAAGCGGCAATGATTGAACCAATTGACAAAAAGCACCAGGCGCAAAACGGAAAAGACAGTCGGTATTTCTGCAGCTTAAAAATGTGTTTACACACTGAAATGATGTCCAGCTGCTAATCCTTCTGCAATGTGCTTACACAAATTATAGCTTTGAACAGCTGTATATATGTGAGCCACCTATTTTTCCTGGCGTGAGCTATGAAATTGCATTATTGTCGGTAATTTTCTGAGAGATTATTATGTGGTAAGACAATCTGGCCTTTTTTAATATTCAAGTCTGTTTAGCACTCCTCCACCTGTAGTACATTCTTGAAAAATAAAAAATAAGATATAGAAAATTTTAATGAATACCTCTGTGTTGAGTAAAAATAGAAAGACAGATCATTTATTGCTCATAAATATGCTTATCTGGTTAACTCATCTTTTTCATTTTTATATACACTGAATAAAACCAGACATTTATTTCAGATGTCTAGGATGTTTAAAGCAGGGGTTTGCAAACTTTATGATGCCAAGGACCCCCGAATATGATAAATCTTCTGTGAAGACCCCCTACCTAAATACATTTATATATGTATAACAAATAAAATTGCATACACTTATGAGTAAGGCTGGATGTATAAACCTTTAGAGAAAGTTTTTAAATGAAATGTATATGTACTGCAGCAACTTTCACAATAAATCTTGTTTCATCTTTACAAGAAATACTACTTTACAAACCCCAGTTAGTACATGTGACGAAAGGGGACTTAACTATAATAAGGAAAGCACACTAGAAAGATACAAATATAATTGTCTATAAAATACATTTTATTAATAAAATATTTAAATACTTGTTTAGACTTTTTTCTCTTAAATTTTCTGGGGACCCCAGTTTGAAAACCCCTAGTATAAAGTATATGTAATCTTTTTTTATATTTTTTCCTCTGTCCTGAACATTCAAATGATCGCTTCAGACATTAGCAGAGTATGTTTACAAACTGTCTGAGGCGTATTGCGCATTTCTGGATTTGCTAAGCTGTAATTTGATTGGCTGATTTTACACGACAGTCAAATAGCATGAACTTCTTCGTTTTTGATGAGCAGAAAATCTGATCAGAAAGTTAACCCACTGCTTCTTGGGGCTTATTGCTTTAATTTGACATGAGATTTTAGCCTGTATTTCACAAACAGTATGTTTCCATCACCATGGTTTTTTGTGCATTCTGAAGTATCGCATCATAAACAAATAATATGCAAAAAAGCATTTACGCTCACTTGTGGTGGTTTTTGATTTATCTGAAAAGTAAAAGTTTTTCTGACATAGCAAACATTAAACCCATGTGATTGATCTTCTAGCTGTTTCCGCTGTCGTTGTTTTTACCCTATTTGGGGCTTGACGTCGTCGCAATGTCCTTGCTGTTAGTGCATTCATCAAAAATGCTTCATTTCTTCTTCTGTGTACAGCATTCAGTTTGGCAATTACAAGCTGGACTGATAATAAATTAATAACTTGCCCCATTGTGACCGCATGCAGTTCTGTGTTCATTTTCCACACCTACCTTGTTTTGTTTACTGTTGGTTACTAGGTTACCCAATACCACCGTCATTCGCTCGAACAAATTGATGGAAACGCACCTGATTCGCATTTGTTTGTTTTTCTTCTTTGTGAATTTTAAAAAGATTCAATTTACGTTTGGATGGAAACCCCACTACTGATATGTTTCATGCGAGAACATTTTGTTCCCTGTCACCAAATGCTGCTGTGAGACTGAGGTAGGGTGTGTATATATTATGTAGTCAATTTTTCTCCAGCCTGCTAAAAACAAATGTCACCGGGTCAACTAAGACCAAATAACAGACAAATACTTCTGGAGAGCATGCAGAATATTGCAAAGGATAAAAACGTTTTAGCCTTTTAGTTGCTCATTTCTTGGATATTCTTGGATACAGTAGGTTATGTGTGCATGCACACTGTTTAAAAATCAACATTTTAAGCTATAAAGCATACAATATTTTTACGGAATCTGTGTTGTTCACGAGTTTTGATCTCTTATGTTGTGTTAAATAAATATGATGGGTAACACTTTATTTTAGGGGTCCATAACAAGGCATTAATTAAGGATTCATTAAGTATATAGTAAGTCAATTATTTTCATTTATGGATCATTATTAAGCCAACAATTATTTAAGATTTACATTGATTTTTCAAAACTGTTACTAATAAATGGCTAATAATCTTTAGGGCTTGACATTTACGCTTGTCTGGGACAAGTGAATGTTTTTGATGGGTAGTTCTAATAGTAATAAGTCATAATTGCTCTCAATATTGCTCAAATATCACTAATATAGCATTATATACTTTACTTAGTAGTACACATAATTGAAACATTTGTTATTAAGTTTATTTAGTAAATATTAGACTAACATTGCCATGCATTTTTTAGGTAACAATTAACTATTTCCCCATATTTAATTATTATTACCCATAGTAACTTAGTAATTATATTACTATATTTTCAGGTAATCAGTAATTACTGTCTTTTTCATCGTTAATTGGCTGTAATTTATTGTTAATATAGTATAACTAGATAGAAAAGTTTGAAGACAAACTTTATGTTGGCTTGACAAAGCCTAGCCTGAACGTTTAAAACAGATTGAGAGAAATTTAAAACAAGTTTAGTTTAGTATTATAACTTTCCGTAAACATGATACCAAAAGTTACCATGTTAGCATGTTTAGCACTAAGCTAGCATGATGCTAACATGAATTAGCATGAAGCTAGCATGATGCTAACATGAATTAGCATGAAGCTAGCATGATGCTAACATGAATTAGCATGAAGCTAGCATGATGCTAACATGAATTAGCATGAAGCTAGCATGATGCTAACATGAATTAGCATGAAGCTAGCATGATGCTAACATGAATTAGCATGAAGCTAGCATGATGCTAACATGAATTATCATGAAGCTAGCATGATGCTAACATGAATTAGCATGAAGCTAGCATGATGCTAACATGAATTAGCATGAAGTTAGCATGATGTTAACATGAATTAGCATTGTGCTAACATGAAATAGCATGAAGCTAGCATGATGCTAACATGAATTAGCATGAAGCTAACATGATGCTAACATAAATTAGCATGTAGCCAGCATAATGCTAACATGAATTAGCATGAAGCTAGCATGATGCTAACATGAATTAGCATGAAGCTAGCATGATGCTAACATGAATTAGCATGAAGTTAACATGATGCTAACATGAATTAGCATGAAGTTAGCATGATGCTAACATGAATTAGCATGAAGCTAGCATGATGCTAACATAAATTAGCATGAAGCTAGCATGATGCTAACATGAATTAGCATGAAGCTAGCATGATGCTAACATGAATTAGCATGAAGCTAGCATGATGCTAATATGAATTACCATTGTGCTAATATGAATTAGCATGAAGCTAGCATGAATTAGCATGAAGCTAGCATGATGTTAACATGAATTAGCATGAGGCTAGCATGATGCTAACATGAATTGGCATGAAGCTAGCACGATGCTTACATGAATTAGCATGAAGCTAGCACGATGCTAACATGAATTAGCATGAAGCTAGCATGATGCTAACATGAATTAGCATGAAGCTAGCATGATGCTAACATGAATTAACAGGAAGCTAGCATGATGCTAAGATGAATTAGCATGAAGCTAGCATGATGCTAGCATGATTAGCATGAAGCTAGCATGATGCTAGCATGATTAGCAGGAAGCTAGCATGATGCTAACATGAATTAGCATGAAGCTAGCACGACGCTAACATGAATTAACATGAAGCTAGCACGACGTTAACATGAATTAGCATGAAGCTAACACGACGCTAACATGAATTAGCATGAAGCTAGTACGATGCTAACATGAATTAGCATGAAGCTAGCACGATGCTAACATGAATTAGCATGAAGCTAGTACGATGCTAACATGAATTAGCATGAAGCTAGCACGATGCTAACATGAATTAGCATGAAGCTAGCACGATGCCAACATGAATTAGCATGAAGCTAGCACGATGCTAACATGAATTAGCATGAAGCTAGCACGATGCTAACATGAATTAGCATGAAGCTAGCACGATGCTAACATGAATTAGCATGAAGCTAGCACGATGCTAACATGAATTAGCATGAAGCTAGCACGATGCTAACATGAATTAGCATGAAGCTAGCACGATGCTAACATGAATTAGCATGAAGCTAGCACGAAGCTAACATGAATTAGCATGAAGCTAGCACGAAGCTAACAGGAATTAGCATGAAGCTAGCATGATGCTAACATGAATTAACATGAAGTTAGCATGATACTAACATGAATTAGTATGAAGCTAGCATGATGCTAACATGATTAGCATGAAGTTAGCAAGATTTATTATGAAATTAGCATAAAGCTAGCACGAAACTAGCATGAAGCTAGTATGACTTAGCATGGAGCTAGCATAAGGCTAACATGACCAAAAGACCCAACCCCCATGTCACTATGATGTTCGGATCCAGAGATATAAGGCTTTGTTTATTATGTTGCTAGGGTGCTCATATTTGGTTGCTAGGGGCGTGGCTTAATACCTCAATAAGAATCCTCCGAGACTGATTGGATGCCTGAGTAAAATGAGCCCACCCCCATGTCTCTGTGACACTGTGCTGCAAAGATATCCATCTGGGCATTTTATAATGGCAGTCTATGGGATATGTTGCTAGGGTGCCCAAAAATGGTTGCTAGGGGCGTGGCTTAATAGCTATGGGGCGATCCTGAGAGACTGATTGGATGCCTGACTAAATTGAGCCCACCCCCATGTCTCTACGACACTCTAAAGTGAAGATATTCCATCTGGGACGGTTTTATTCCCTTATATGGGCATGTTCCCTCCCCCATTATAAGTCAATGGGGAAATTTGGGTGGTCCTTACGCCCCAGGGGTGAAACTTACACCCCAATGTGATGTATGTTCTTACACAGTCTGCCAGCCTCTTCAAATGTGGTAACCCACAAGTTTCTACAAATTTCTCGCTTGCAGCTATGACCCGTCAAAGTTTGTCGCAATGTTAAGTCAATGGAAAATTTGGGGTGTTTGAGCGCCCCGTTTAGGAATTCGGTAGGTCCCATCAGTTAGAAAAGTCATAGCACCCATCTACGGACCAGTCTTAAAAGTTTTGTAAAGTTTTGTGGGTGTAGCTTGAAAGCTCTAGGAGGAGTTACAATTGGTAAAAAGTATGAACAGAAGAAGAATAATAATAATAACTAGATAGGTACATTTCCTGAAGAAAATGTGAAGTGGTGCTTGCCGTGGCAAATTTCGGGGGACAATATATGATTATACTCCAAGCCAAAAGTAAAACAATTCAACCCACATGTCTCTACGATATTCTGATGCGGAGATATAAGGCTTTGTTTATTCGGTTGCTAGGGTACTGTATTTGGTTGCTAGGGAGAAAATTGGCATCCACTAGTGATTACCCTCCGAGTCACGAGTCAAACGGTCCAACCCCCGTGTCTCTACGATGTTCTGATGCGGAGATATAAGGCTTTGTTTACTCTGTTGCTAGGGTACTGTATTTGGTTGCTAGGGAAAAAATTGGCATCCACTAGTGATTACACTCCGAGATACGAGTCAAACGGTCCAACCCCCGTGTCTCTACGATGTTCTGATGCGGAGATATAAGGCTTTGTTTACTCTGTTGCTAGGGTACTGTATTTGGTTGCTAGGGAAAAAAATGGCATCCACTAGTGATTACCCTCCGAGTCACGAGTCAAACGGTCCAAAGCCCATGTCTCTACGATGTTCTGATGCGGAGATATAAGGCTTTGTTTACTCTGTTGCTAGGGTACTGTATTTGGTTGCTAGGGAAAAAAATGGCATCCACTAGTGATTACCCTCCGAGTCACGAGTCAAACGGTCCAAACCCCGTGTCTCTACAATGTTCTGATGCTGAGATATAAGGCTTTGTTTACTCTGTTGCTAGGGTACTGTATTTGGTTGCTAGGGAAAAAAATGGCATCCACTTGTGATTACCCTCCGAGTCACGAGTCAAACGGTCCAACCCCCGTGTCTCTACGATGTTCTGATGCGGAGATATAAGGCTTTGTTTACTCTGTTGCTAGGGTACTGTATTTGGTTGCTAGGGGCGTGGCTTGGGAGTGGCCAATGATGTGCCCAGTGATTACACTCCGAGTCACAAGTAAAACGGTCCAACCCCCGTGTCTCTACGATGTTCTGATGTGGAGATATAAGGCTTTGTTTACTCTGTTGCTAGGGTACTGTATTTGGTTGCTAGGGGCGTGGCTTGGGAGTGGCCAATTATGTGCCCAGTGATTACACTCCGAGTCACAAGTAAAACGGTCCAACCCCCGTGTCTCTACGATGTTCTGATGCGGAGATATAAGGCTTTGTTTACTCTGTTGCTAGGGTACTGTATTTGGTTGCTAGGGGCGTGGCTTGGGAGTGGCCAATGATGTGCCCAGTGATTACACTCCGAGTCACAAGTAAAACGGTCCAAACCCCGTGTCTCTACGATGTTCTGATGCGGAGATATAAGGCTTTGTTTATTCGGTTGCTAGGGTGCTCAAATTTGGTTGCTAGGGGCGTGGCTTGGGAGTGGCCAATGATGTGCCCAATTGTTACACCCCTAGTCACAAGTAAAACGGTCCAACCCCCGTGTCTCTACGATGTTCTGATGCCGAGATATAACTGTTTGTATTTTATGTTGCTAGGGTGCTCAAAAGTGGTTGCTAGGGGCGTGGCTTAGTAAGTCTGTAAGGATCCTGAGAGACTGATTGGATGCCTGAGTAAAATGAGCCCACCCCCATGTCTCTATGACACTGTGGTGCAAAGATATCCATCCAGGCATTTTATAATGGCAGTCTATGGTATAGGTTGCTAGGGTGCCCAAAATGGTTGCTATGGTAACCTTACACCCCATTGTGGGGGACGTCCTGACAGAGTCTAGCACCCTCTTCAAATTTAGTAACCCACATGTTTCTATGAAATCCTGGCTCGGACCTATGACCCGTCAAAATTTTTGCAATGGTAAGTCTATGGGATTTTGCCCCATTGACTTTTCATTGGGGCACTTTTGGGCACCTCTTACACCCCAGGGGTACAACTTACACCCCATTGTGATCCATGTTCTTACAGAGCCTACCACCCTCTTCAAATGTTATAACCCACATGTTTCTACAAAATCCTCGAGCGGAGCTATGACTCGTCAAAGTTGGGCGCAATGTTAAGTCAATGGGATTTTTTGGGTGGTTTTTCGCCCCCCTTTCGGAAATCCTGCACCCGATCGCTTATAAAAGTCATAGCAGTCCTCTCCTCAATAAGCCGGTCGATTTGAGCCCTAATTTATGGGTCTACGACAAAGCGTGCGGGACGAGTTACGCGCCAAAAAAGTGTCCAGAAAAAGAAGAATAATAACTAGATAGGTACATTTCCTGAAGAAAATGTGAAGTGGTGCTTGCCGTGGCAAATTTCGGGGGACAATATATGATTATACTCCAAGCCAAAAGTAAAACAATTCAACCCACATGTCTCTACGATATTCTGATGCGAAGATATAAGGCTTTGTTTATTCGGTTGCTAGGGTACTGTATTTGGTTGCTAGGGAGAAAATTGGCATCCACTAGTGATTACCCTCCGAGTCACGAGTCAAACGGTCCAACCCCCGTGTCTCTACGATGTTCTGATGCGGAGATATAAGGCTTTGTTTACTCTGTTGCTAGGGTACTGTATTTGGTTGCTAGGGAAAAAAATTGCATCCACTAGTGATTACCCTCCGAGTCATGAGTCAAACGGTCCAACCCCCGTGTCTCTACGATGTTCTGATGCGGAGATATAAGGCTTTGTTTACTCTGTTGCTAGGGTACTGTATTTGGTTGCTAGGGAAAAAAATGGCATCCACTAGTGATTACCCTCCGAGTCATGAGTCAAACGGTCCAACCCCCATGTCTCTACGATTTCTGATGTGGAGATATAAGGCTTTGTTTATTCCGTTGCTAGGGTACTGTATTTGGTTGCTAGGGGAAAAGATGGCATCCACTAGTGATTACCCTCCGAGTCACGAGTCAAACGGTCCAAATCCGGTGTCTCTACGATGTTCTGATGCGGAGATATAAGGCTTTGTTTACTCTGTTGCTAGGGTACTGTATATGGTTGCTAGGGAAAAAATTGGCATCCACTAGTGATTACACTTCGAGTCACGAGTCAAACGGTCCAACCCCCGTGTCTCTACGATGTTCTGATGTGGAGATATAAGGCTTTGTTTATTCCGTTGCTAGGGTACTGTATTTGGTTGCTAGGGGAAAAGATGGCATCCACTAGTGATTACACTCAGAGTCATGTGTCAAACGGTCCAACCCCCATGTCTCTAAGATGTTCTGATGAGGAGATATTAGGCTTTGTTTATTCGGTTGCTAGGGTACTGTATTTGGTTGCTAGGGAAAAAAATGGCATCCACTAGTGATTACCCTCCGAGTCACGAGTCAAACGGTCCAAACCCCGTGTCTCTACGATGTTCTGATGCGGAGATATAAGGCTTTGTGTACTCTGTTGCTAGGGTACTGTATTTGGTTGCTAGGGAAAAAAATGGCATCCACTAGTGATTACCCTCCGAGTCACGAGTCAAACGGTCCAACCCCCGTGTCTCTACGATGTTCTGATGCGGAGATATAAGGCTTTGTTTACTCTGTTGCTAGGGTACTGTATTTGGTTGCTAGGGAAAAAAATTGCATCCACTAGTGATTACCCTCCGAGTCATGAGTCAAACGGTCCAACCCCCGTGTCTCTACGATGTTCTGATGCGGAGATATAAGGCTTTGTTTACTCTGTTGCTAGGGTACTGTATTTGGTTGCTAGGGAAAAAAATGGCATCCACTAGTGATTACCCTCCGAGTCATGAGTCAAACGGTCCAAACCCCATGTCTCTACGATGTTCTGATGCGGAGATATAAGGCTTTGTTTACTCTGTTGCTAGGGTACTGTATTTGGTTGCTAGGGAAAAAAATGGCATCCACTAGTGATTACCCTCCGAGTCATGAGTCAAACGGTCCAAACCCCGTGTCTCTACGATGTTCTGATGTGGAGATATAAGGCTTTGTTTACTCTGTTGCTAGGGTACTGTATTTGGTTGCTAGGGGCGTGGCTTGGGAGTGGCCAATTATGTGCCCAGTGATTACACTCCGCGTCACAAGTAAAACGGTCCAACCCCCGTGTCTCTACGATGTTCTGATGCGGAGATATAAGGCTTTGTTTACTCTGTTGCTAGGGTACTGTATTTGGTTGCTAGGGGCGTGGCTTGGGAGTGGCCAATGATGTGCCCAGTGATTACACTCCGAGTCACAAGTAAAACGGTCCAAACCCCGTGTCTCTACGATGTTCTGATGCGGAGATATAAGGCTTTGTTTATTTGGTTGCTAGGGTGCTCAAATTTGGTTGCTAGGGGCGTGGCTTGGGAGTGGCCAATGATGTGCCCAATTGTTACACCCCTAGTCACAAGTAAAACGGTCCAACCCCCGTGTCTCTACGATGTTCTGATGCCGAGATATAACTGTTTGTATTTTATGTTGCTAGGGTGCTCAAAAGTGGTTGCTAGGGGCGTGGCTTAGTAAGTCTGTAAGGATCCTGAGAGACTGATTGGATGCCTGAGTAAAATGAGCCCACCCCCATGTCTCTATGACACTGTGGTGCAAAGATGTCCATCCAGGCATTTTATAATGGCAGTCTATGGTATAGGTTGCTAGGGTGCCCAAAATGGTTGCTATGGTAACCTTACACCCCATTGTGGGGGACGTCCTGACAGAGTCTTGCACCCTCTTCAAATGTAGTAACCCACATGTTTCTATGAAATCCTGGCTCGGACCTATGACCCGTCAAAATTTTTGCAATGGTAAGTCTATGGGATTTTGCCCCATTGACTTTTCATTGGGGCACTTTTGGGCACCTCTTACACCCCAGGGGTACAACTTACACCCCATTGTGATCCATGTTCTTAAAGAGCCTACCACCCTCTTCAAATGTTATAACCCACATGTTTCTACAAAATCCTCGAGCGGAGCTATGACTCGTCAAAGTTGGGCGCAATGTTAAGTCAATGGGATTTTTTGGGTGGTTTTTCGCCCCCCTTTCGGAAATCCTGCACCCGATCGCTTATAAAAGTCATAGCAGTCTTCTCCTCAATAAGCCGGTCGATTTGAGCCCTAATTTATGGGTCTACGACAAAGCGTGCGGGACGAGTTACGCGCCAAAAAAGTGTCCAGAAAAAGAAGAATAATAATAATAATAAGTATGCAAGATAGTAATAGTGATGCTTTGCATAAATGCAAGCACCACTAATAATAAGTATGCAAGATAGTAATAGTGATGCTTTGCATAAATGCAAGCACCACTAATAATAAGCTTAGATCGAAGAACAGTATGTTGGCTTTGTCAAGCCAACATAACTATATACTGCACTGCAAAAAAATTACTTTCTTAGTATTTTTGTCTTGTACAAATGTCTAAACATTCTTAAATCAAGATGTTTTTTTTCTTCAAGAGCAAAATAACCTAAGAAAATAAGTCTAGTTTTTAGACAAAATGTATAAAATTTAAGTGAATTTGTGGATAAAATAAGCAAAAAATCTGCCAGGGGGAATGCACATTTTTCTTTAATTTTTCTTGAATTAAGTGTTTAAAGGGGACATTCCACAAGATGTTTTTAAGATATTAAAATAAAAAAATGTATGTCCTCGGAGTATATATGTGACGTTTAAGCTCAAAATACCATATAGGTAATTTATTGTGGCATGTTAAAATAGGCACTTTATGGGTCTGAGCAAAAATGCACCATTTTTGTGTGTATCCCTTTAAATCCAATTGAGCTGCTCAGGTGGGCGGAGTCTCAAGCACTCACGCAGAAATGACAGAGCATCAAGAGGGAGATTCTCTCACGAAAGAAGTTAGAAAGAGATGTTCAGCATTATATATTTGAACAAGTTTAAAAAGTCAGTCATCTGTTTTATGCATACTAAATACATGTTTATCAGCAGATGGGGAACATTGTGGAATAAAAATAAAGAATTTTAGGTCTCATGCTGCCAGTGTTTTAAACAGGCACAATGATTTTCGACATGTTACAATAAATTACACTTCCACAAACACTCAGAAGTTTACTTTTTGACCAAATCACACGAGCACATTTAAATGATCTGTAATAAAACAACACGTTAATGCTTAAACTTTAGAGAAACAGATCAAATGACATGTTTAAGTTTATTATGTATGATTGAACACATTCGCGTTTCTGTCAGTCTTTCACTCTCTATCTTGTAACTCCTCGTATTCATTTGAAACTTTAGAGAAACATTAAACAACATATTTATGCTTATTGTGTATGATAGTGAATATGTGTTGTTCTCTCACTCTGTCTCGTGCAGTGCATTAATCCTCGTGTTCATTCATATAAACTTCAGAGAAACATATTAAACAACATACTTGTATTGATGAAAGTGAACCATTGCGTTGCTCTCTCTCTCTCTCTCTCTCTCTCTCTCTCTCTCTCGTTCGCTCACTCGCTCTCTCTCTTGCACTAAGGTAACGTTAATCCTCATCTTCAACCTTTAGAAAGACCATTAAAACTACAAGTTTTAAGAATGTAGGCTCCTGTTTGTGTTTGAGGGAATACAAACGCGTCGTGCTGTCAGTCATTCTTTCTCTCTGTCTCTCGCATTCGTGAGGCTGCGTCATGGTTTGATAGCGCAGATGAAGGGGCGGTATCATTATAATAAGATCCCCTTAACACGTCATGGGGGGAGCGAAATCCGAATGACCTATATATTCACATGTTTGCAGAGAGAGCCTTACTAAAACAAAGTTACAGGGTTGCTATTTTTCATGTTTTCTGGGTTGGTAGAAGCACTTAAACATGAAAAAGTCTGATTTTCATTGAATGTCCCCTATAAGTTTCTCACCCCATTGGCATTTTGTTTTTTTTTAATCCACAAATTCACTTAAATTTGATATTATTTGACTCATTTTCTTAGGTTATTTTGCTCATCAAGAAAATGCATCTTGACTTGAGAATTTTTAGATATTTGTGCTTAAAACAAGACAAAAATACTAGAAAGTCAATGTTTGCAGTGTAATTAATCCTTAATTAATGCCTTATTATGGACCCCTAAAATAAAGTGTTACCATATGATCTTCTTTTCTTTGAGTTTAAAGACTAAAAAAGAGCTGTGAAAAGTTTTCATTTGCTGAAAGTTTGCCTCTTCATTTGTCTGCCTTTCTTGTTCATGTCTCAGGATCCTGACAGCCCCGTGTGTTTTGTGTGGATGCATGTGGCTTTTGTTTGTTTTTAACATGCCATGTGCTCTCCTGTCTTATGTTTTGACCTCCTCATTAATTGTCTTATTGATTCATTGCCCTCATTATTTATCCTTTTTGTGTTTGCTGTCCAGTGTTTGTTTGTTTTGTGCCTTACCTGTGTGTACTCTGTATGTGAAGTGATTTATTTTCAAGTTTATTGTGCAGTTTATTGTCAAGTTTAGTGTCAGTCTGTTTATCGTCTTTGTTTTTTGCCTTGTTTCACCCCTCGTGGGTTGTTGTTTTTCATTTTTGTTATAATAAAAGTCCATGTGTGTACATTTCCTGTCTGGGTTTGGGTTCTGTTCACAAATCCCGACACAATCTTTATAAAGTCAGATTTCTTTGGAGATCAATAAAGCCACCAGAAACAATGACGTCAACCTTTCTGTACATTTTCTTTTTTGTTGAACTGTTCTGTGCTTTCCCAAAATTAACAAAAGGGATTTCATTTAAACGCTATTACAATAATTTAATTAAGCAGAGTACTCAACGGGTGCTCTGTGAGAGAAACAGCTCCATGAAAAACATCTGGTTGATAATTTTGTGAAAACTCCCAGAAATCATTTTCTGAAGGAACAGCTTGCTCTGAGGTCTAATGAGAAAGCAAGATAAACGGCTTTAATCCATAACTTCGTCAACAATGTTCAGATGGAAATCAAGGATAATCACAATAATCAAACATTTATTTAACAAAATATTAAACCACAACACAGCATAAATTATACATAAATACATCAAAACATCAATCAATACATCAATATTAATGTCGTTATAATGAGTTCACAAATGCCAAATGTTGACAATGATCCATTAACTAATTTCCTGGCTCAGTCAACACTTCTGTTGCTGTATATCCAGATTTTTTTGGTTTGTTTTTCATCATAGATACATAGGCATGGGAAGAAATGTGACTACTACGGTATGAGGATACCCCCGGTTTCACAGACAAGGCTTAAGGCATGTTTGAAAATTTAACAGTATCCTATTTGACAGTAACATATGGCATGTTTGAAAAAATGCTTCAGCGTCATAATTTAACTAAGGCTTGTCTTGGCATTAGCTAAATCTGTTAAACCGAGCCCTTAACATCTTCCCAACACGACAGAGGAAACCTGCAGTTGTAAGAAAAAATTCGTAAGGCAGGATCCCAAGTGTAACAACTCTGGCAGTGGATGTATAAACTGCACTTGGTTTGGCCTGAGACATCCCTGTGAGGGATTCAGTCCAAAAGGTCATGTGAAGCTCTGAAGTGCCATCACATGAATTTGTCTGGGTGGATAATGTCATTCAAAGAAGATTGCTGATGGCTCCATTGTGATATTTGACATTTTTTGACAGCTTACGACATTTTCCAAGCCTGCTCCATTTTCAAGACTTTCACACTTATCTTATGGTTTCTCTTACATGTTCTAGTTTTTTTTAGCATTAAAGCACACTGCCTCTGCCAATCCAAAGCAATGCCCTTTCATTAGTATTTGTTTTATATTGGTGAGAAAAGTGCTCCCAAGCAGTCAATGGGGCAGTAACCTTAAAAAAAAATTTTATTATGTAACACATAGTTACATGTATGTATACATTTGGGGGTTAGCTAAGGACAGCTAGAGACCATTTTTTGCCAGTAGTCATTTATTTCTATCATAGTAGTATTAGTTGTGAGCAATCCTAATTTATATCACAGTATGTTTTACTGTAACGCTTTATAAAAATGATTGTATTGAACCTTTCACACAAGAATCCATTTGGATAAAAAAACGATTTAAATGTAAACTCATGCTTGACTGATGTCTATCTTTCATCGTTACGCTTTCAGTATCTAACACACTGTTAGAAATAAAGATATCAAGCTGTCACTAGGACGGTACCTTTTAAAAGGTCCTAATATGTACAATTGAGCTACACTGTAAAAAAATTCCGTAGAAATTGCAGCTGGGTTGACGGTAATTTACCGTGGATTTACATTTATGTAATTTACTGGCAAGAGTTTGTTCAAAGTTAAATGAACATTAAACATTTACAAGTCTTTGTCTTTACAGAGTAAAACTAAAAAAAACAGTATCAAGCAAAACATTCTGGAAAACAAAATCTGAAGCAAAAACAGAAAAAGGTTGATAATGATTTCTGGTTCCCAGAATGCTTTGCATGAGGCTGTTATTGTATAGTTTTATTCTGTAAAGATAAAGACTTGTTAATATTTAAAATTTATTTTACTTTGAACAAACTCTTGCTAGTAAATAACATAAACGTAAATCTACGGTAAATTTCCGGCAACCCAGCTGCAATAACATTGTAATTTCTATGGATTGTTTTTACAGTGTACAGATATGTACCTTTGGGGTACTTATATGCACCCTTACAGTATATATGACATGAGTGACATTTACACAGTTCACACTTGAGAAGACTTATGAGCTGTGCTTCATTTATTTAAGAAGACGTTTGGTGTTAACGGCCTATTTACAGTAATCAGAATCTAATAAAGGACATCATAAGAAATAAGAGAACTGTAAATATACAGTACTGTGCAAAAGGCCACCATGCTACCGTTAGATTTGTTGTTTTTGCATTTGTTTGTGATCATATATAATTATTTCTTAGTCCCTTTATTACAACCAGAAAATACAGGAAATGTGTGTGTAGTATTAAAAACTGTATAAAACATGAAGTGTTAAGTTAAATTAAATACTGACTGATGCCTGAAGAAGAAAATTGTTTTCTTTTTAATTTTGTTTACATATTCCTATATTTTTGTATCTTCAAAAACAGTCAAAAATAAATATGGATGGACATTAAAACTTTGCTAAAACAACAAAGCTGGTGGTGATGGCCTAAAACTTTTGCACAGTACTGTGTATGAAAAGCTCAGATACAAAACCCTCTAAGTGCATCTGACATGTTTTCTGGTAAAGTAGCATTTTTATCAGGCTCTAAAATGGATTTTGCCAACAAAGCGCTATTTCTGCATGACATGAGGCTCGTGGAGTTTAATCATTGGTGTTAAAACCATTATATGTGGGTGGGACAAGACCCACTCACTTTCTCTCACTTGTCAGTCAAATCTATAGAGGAATCTACTAATAAATCTCACATTTTAGCTACAACTTTGACTTTCACACTGCTGCATCCTCAAATCCATTCCACTTGGCTCAATTAGAGTCCATATACAGTAAATGAAACTCAATTTCGTGTTTTTACTACTTTCGCTAAATGCACTCTGCGACAAAACAAGAAACAAAGCTTTTAGGGCTAAAAACAACTGTTTGAGAATACAAGTAAATGGCATCTACTCCAGTTAATGTTGCACATTTTATTTGCTTCTGACGTCCATGATTTCAAGCTAAAGTATTTGATGAACGTCCCGAGAGTATTTGATTAATATCATTATTTAATTTTTGACGGCGGTGGCATTTAATATAATATTTATAAATATAAATATTTATGCTTTAAGGTGATCAAAATTTTGGTTTAAGGATGATATAATCTTATAGTTAAAGGTGCAGTGTGTAACTTTTAGAAGAATCTCTTGACAAATGTGCAATATAATATACATAACTATATTATCAGGGGTGTATAAAGACCTCAAATAATGAACAATTATGTTTTAATTACCTTAGCATAATACGTTTTTATCTACACACACTGCGGGCCCCTTACATGGAAGCCACCATTTTGTGTCACCGTGTTTCTACAGAAGTCCTTAATTTACAAACTTTGTTTAATAAGTTGCCTCTGATGTAGACATGTTTGTACTGTGGCATATAGCGTAGCTTCTCTATGCATTTCAAAAGCGAGGGGTCAGCTGTGGACAAGCCGTTGGTTGCAATTTGCAACCTCACCACTAGATGCCACTAAAATGTACACAATGCACCTTTAACAATATAATTCATATACCCAGTTCTATACTTAACCCTTGTGTGGTGTTCAGTCTGTGGGACCCATTTTTAATGTTTACAAAAAGAAAAAGTATGCAATTACTTGTTATTTTAACTGCAGATTCATTGGCCTTGGCTCATTTTCTATGAAAAACATACAAATAAACAACTTTATAATGAATGTACACATGTCGCCTCCGTACACGTTCAAATTACATATTTGGTGTTTGGGTCCACTGGACCCAGGAGTAATAAGAGTGTGAAAATTGAATGTGCTATGTAACGTCACTTTGTTTTTCTCCTACCTCGGGCTTCTGTGAGTGCATGAGTGTTTTTGTATACATGTACATTAGGGCTGCATAACGATTATTCGCGACTAATCATTTGCATAATAAAAGTTTTTGTTTACATCATATATGTGTGTGTACTGTGTATAATAATTATGTAAATACACACACACATGTATGTATAATTTTAAGAAAAAAATATATTTATAGATTAATATATTAAAGGGATAGTTCGGCCAAAAATGATATTAAACCCATGATTTACTCACCCCCAAGCTGTCCGAGTTGCATATGTCCATCGTTTTTCAGACAAACACATTTTCGGATATTTTATAAAATGTTTTAGATCTTTCAGTTGATTAAATGTAATGTTACGGGGTCCACGACCTTCAAGTCCAAAAAAAGTGTGTCCATCCTTCACAAAATAAATCCAAACGGCTCCAGGATGATAAACAAAGGTCTTCTGAGGGTAATCCGCGCGGTGTTGTTGTAGAAATATCCATATTTAAAACTTTATTAACGTAAATAAATACCTTCCGGTAGCGCCGCCATCTTAGTCACGTCCGCATTCAGGAGAGAGTATTAGCGTAGTGTACGCACTTTTCTTAGTGACGTATGACAAATTCGGAGGGCGGGGGCACAGATCAGCAGCAGAGTAGCCTCCGTAGGCTGCGTAAGCTCTCACCGCATGGGCTTGCAGAATACTGCTCACTTTAGCGCCTTTTTGCGGGATAAATTGTTTAAAATCACTTGAAATGTTAACTTTTGCAAGCCTTTGAAACACGTGCAAATGATAAACTTTCACTATTTAAGCGCATGCGAGCCGAACCGTGGGTCGATCACGGTCACAGATTAACGTCGATCTGTCACACCACTAACACAAATTAAACATACTGATCATGCAAACATACCTTTATCTTGCTCTTTTTTCTCATCCTCGGTCCTTTTCTTTGTTCTCTTTTCGGCCCCAGAGGGATATATCCTTTTTTTTTGACATGTCAGGATGCAGGGCCGGCTCGAGGCATAAGCGAACCAAGCGGCTGCTTAGGGCCCCGCTGGCCACCAGGGGGCCCCCGCCCCAATCGTTTTTTTTATTTTTATTTTTTTATTAAATAACTTAAACAGGTAATATAAATGGATGAATGAATGAATACGAATTTATAAATGAATAATTAAAGACAAGAAAATTTTGATTTGCAGAAAACTATGTGTCTGCAGTGCTAGCGTTTTAGTCAGGCGCAACATAGACACCTGCGCCACCTGCTCGTCGGCGCGCAAGTGCACAACGTCGTCACTCACTGTAAACAATGATGAGCCATTTGACATGTCAAAAAAAAAGGATATATCCCTCTGGGGCCGAAAAGAGAACAAAGAAAAGGACCGAGGATGAGAAAAAAGAGCAAGATAAAGGTATGTTTGCATGATCAGTATGTTTAATTTGTGTTAGTGGTGTGACAGATCGACGTTAATCTGTGACCGTGATCGACCCACGGTTCGGCTCGCATGCGCTTAAATAGTGAAAGTTTATCATTTGCACGTGTTTCAAAGGCTTGAAAAAGTTAACATTTCAAGTGATTTAAAACAATTTATCCCGCAAAAAGGCGCTAAAGTGAGCAGTATTCTGCAAGCCCATGCGGTTTAAATTGTCCAGCCCAGCTCCCTTCAGAGATCAGGGGCCGTATTCACAAAGAATTTTAAGGCTAAAAGTAGCTCCTAACTGGCGAATTTAGAAGCAACTCCTAAAAATAATAGGCGTGTCACTCCTAAATTTAGGACTCCTAATTTTTTTCACTAAGAGTAATTCACAAAGCATTTTAGACCTAAAAGTAGCACCTAAGTCTGGGACAGCTTAAAAGAAGTCGAGAGGACTCCTAACTCACTAAGACCTATTCACAAAGGATCTTAAAATGTCTTAGGTGCTGATCCTCCTTAACATGGACAGTTTCACCAACTCAAAAGCATTGCACATACTTAAAAGCACACTTTAATGTAAGCATATTGTTTATGACATTTGTTTCATAATTCATTACATTCATGACAAGCAGGAAGTTTTTTAGAATTACATGAAACAATAATGATATTAAATATTAAATATTATAGGCATACCTGTTGCCATGCTAGTCTGTTTAAATACTGCAATCTCAACCCTCTACTGCGATTATAATGCATATACCACCGCCTCTCGCATTCGTCCGGGGTCCGCGACATAAGCGGGAATGTTGCATTGATCTGCAACAAATCCTCTCCCCAGTGATGCGCGGGTTGATCGGAAATGAGCGGATGCATGTGGTCACCCGCGGTCACGAGTCATCCAAAAATATTTTTTATGATATTCGGGTCGCGTTCGGTCGGGTCGTTTGAAATAAAGATGGCAATTAACTATTAAACAATTACTACTTAAAAAAAAATGCTGGCCAGGGAGCGGGTCGGGTACACTATTTATTTTTTATTTTTTGCGGTCCGAGTTGCGGGCGGGTTAGTTGATGCATGTCAGAGTTTTGTCCTTCTGCTCTTGCTGTAACGGTGCAAGGATCAAACATATTATATATCAAGCATACAGTTGTCTGTACCCACTGTCCCAAACACTTTACCTTCTGTCTAACAGGAACCATTCTACATTTCCCCATTATCTCCCTTACAAAAATGAACCATGGTTTTATTACAGTAAAAGAGTAGTAATTATGGTTATTTGGTGTATTGATTACCATTTCTAAAACCATGGGTTTACCACAAAACCTATGGTGTGTGTGTGTGTGTGTGTGTGCGTGTGTGAGAGAGTGCGAAATAGAGAAAGTACATTTCTTATCCAATTATTTTCATCATTCTAGGTTGTGGCCAATAGCAAAACATTGTACTGCAATGTGTGTGGACATAGGATGGACAGGACGACACAGTATATGTGTATAAAATGCAAGAAATTCATATGCAACACAGCTACACAGTAAAAATCTGCTTCTTATGTGTTGTGTAGACTGGTTATGAGTGGATGATACGGCATCTGATCAGTTGGGGCTTGTGCTGTATAAACTAACACAAATGTGTACAATTTCAAACTAAGTTCAAAGAATTAAACATCAAAAGTGATGAAAAACTTTGTTTCATTTATATTTATTTAAGATAAACATGTTTTTCTCCAATATCTGGATCAGAATAGAATTTTCTTCTTTTATTTCATATGATCACAAAAACGAATAGCACTTTAATGAATAAATAATCCTCTACCAGTGGTAAATGACAAATATTAACCATAAATTCTGTCTATGTAATAAGGCTAAAGTAAACATCTGTAAACAATATCACATACATTTGTATGACTGCATTAGTTTAAGATACGAATAATGCATCCACTAGACCCACCAACATCGTCTAAGTAACAAAAATATGAACACCACACGAAGGTTAAAGTACACTTTTGGTTTAAGAATTAGCCTAATGTGTTACCCACATATTTTGGTGATTTTTCGGTCCCTATGATCTGCATTTTGATGCAATAAGGCTCCTACACGAATCTGCTCGCTCCCCTCATCGGGGGTCTGCATCTCAGGAAGGTGAAAATCAATTGAGAGCCGGAAAGCAGACACAGTGTTCTCGTCTTAATCCCTAAAGAGTTCTTGTTGTGGTGAGCCCTCGGTCTCGTGTAATGCAGAACAGCTCTATCATGACGCAATGCCATCATTACCAGAACCCAATGTGGCTTTATTTCCTTACACAAACCAACCAAACCACTTCAGTGCAAACGTTAACATTCGTTTTATCATTCTTAAAATGAACAGGTCAGTCCCAATACTAAATGACACAGCACATGTTCACAAACGGTACGGCAGCGACTAAAGCGACAGGTGAAAGGGAGCAGTCATTTAAACCATCAGCCTGCAGATCAGGCACTCAGAGATGCAATTCATTGCTTCGCTCATATTCTGAAATCACTCTATTGAGTTGGTCCATGGCATTTTACAGTAGCTCAGAATGGGCTCTTCAGCTCACAGATTCACAAAAGGGTTCAGAATGCAGTCACATGAGAGGCACTCATCTATAGTAGGCAATCATGCCGGAGGAACAAAACTGTACAAAGCGTATTGTGGGTGATTATGTGTAGAGATGGCACCCAAACGCTTATCAGCCACAATGAATACTATCTGGTGAATTTCTCTTCGCAGAAAGCCATTGCTTTCCCAAATGTGAGGCATTATAGTGCAAATCAGTGCTTTTGTTTCATTAAGTTTGAGTTTCGCTTTGAATAGCTGTAAATTACAGGAGATATAATACAAGCATAATATGATGAAGAATACAATGGCAACATGCTGTGCATCTAAATTGTTTGCAACTTTTCAACAAGTTGATTTTTAACGTCCAGATAGGTTAAATGTTAAACGGTACAATACCGACAGGGAAACACGACAAACAGTGTTGGTATTATCTAACAACAAAAACACTTACACTGAGTACATCTCTTACACACAAAGTTCAAGTGATTCAAGGGTCCTTCAAAGACAAAGATCCCGTTTCAGCAAAAATCCACAGGTACAATTTGTAAACATCCTCTTCATGTTCGCAAGGACACATTGATATAATCCCCAACACAAATGGTGACAAAATTTGACACAGTGAAGTTACAAGTTCACTATGAGAGAGCTGCTGCACTTTTTTAGCACAAATCATGTGTCTTATTCACTACACACCTGTCTAAACAGTTAAAACAAGAACAAAATGTGCTGATACATGTATGCTGCTTTCAAATGTGGTAAAAGTTTTGATGAATTTTAAATTGCAATCATGGCACCATTTATCCAATGATACATGATATCCAATGTAAATCCAAGATGTGGTGTAACTGAGCACACTTTTGACATTTTTATGACTGATTTATGTGTCTGGATCAAGGGGCATACATCGAAACTATTGTAAAGTGAATTAAACTGCAATTCATCGACTGGCCACTAGAGATTGGCTCCAAAAGAGTGGCTGTTCCTCAATATCAAGGATACTTCCTTGGCAGGACTTGTCTTTCCAAGTCACTTCCTTGGGCTATGCGAGGCTCCTCTTTAGAATTCGGAGAATACGTAAATGGAACAAGCTAG